>NC_091380.1:16688695-16795100 GCF_038502225.1 Cherax quadricarinatus
GGAGCGCTTGAGGTTTCTAAACCTGTATTCCCTGGAACGCAGGAGGGAGAGATACATGATTATATACACCTGGAAAATCCTAGAGGGACTAGTACCGAACTTGCACACGAAAATCACTCACTACGAAAGCAAAAGACTTGGCAGACGATGCACCATCCCCCCAATGATAAGCAGGGGTGTCACTAGCACGTTAAGAGACCATACAATAAGTGTCAGGGGCCCGAGACTGTTCAACTGCCTCCCAGCACACATAAGGGGGATTACCAACAGACCCCTGGCAGTCTTCAAGCTGGCACTGGACAAGCACCTAAAGTCGGTTCCTGATCAGCCGGGCTGTGGCTCGTACGTTGGTTTGCGTGCAGCCAGCAGCAACACCCTGGTTGATCAGGCTCTGATCCACCAGGAGGCCTGGTCACAGACCGGGCCGCGGGGGCGTTGACCCCCGGAACTCTCTCCAGGTAAACAACCATGAGGTGAGTGGGCAGGCTCTATACCTACAACCATGAGGTGAGTGAGCATGCTCTATATCCATAACCATGAGGTGAGTGGGAAGGCTTCTGTATCCACAACCATGAGGTGAGTGGGAAGGCTCTATATCCACAACCATGACGTGAGTGGGCAGGCTTCTGTATCCACAACCATGAGGTGAGTGGGCAGGCTCTATATCCACAACCATGAGGCGAGTGGGCAGGCTTCTGTATCCACAACCATGAGGTGAGTGGGCAGGCTCTATATCCACAACCATGAGGTGAGTGGGCAGGCTTCTGTATCCACAACCATGAGGTGAGTGGGCAGGCTCTATATCCACAACCATGAGGTGAGTGGGCAGGCTTCTGTATCCACAACCATGAGGTGAGTGGGCAGGCTTCTGTATCCACAACTATGAGGTGAGTGGGAAGGATTTATATCCACAACCATGAGGTGAGTGGGTAGGCTCTATGTCCACAACCATGAGGCGAGTGGGCAGGCTCTATATCCACAACCATGATGTGAGTGGGCAGGCTTCTGTATCCACAACCATGAGGTGAGTGGGCAGGCTTCTGTATCCACAACCATGAGGTGAGTGGGCAGGCTTTATATCCACAACCATGAGGTGAGTGGGCAGGCTCTATATCCACAACCATGAGGTGAGTGGGCAGGCTCTATATCCACAACCATGAGGTGAGTGGGCAGGCTTCTGTGTCTACAACCATGAGGTGAGTGGGCAGGCTTCTGTATCCACAACCATGAGGTGAGTGGGCAGGCTCTATATCCACAACCATGAGGTGAGTGAGCAGGTTTCTGTATCCACAACCATGAGGTGAGTGGGCAGGCTCTATATCCACAACCATGAGGTGAGTGGGCAGGCTTCTGTATCCACAACCATGAGGTGAGTGGGCAGGCTCTAAATCCACAACCATGAGGTGAGTGGGCAGGCTTCTGTATCCACAACCATGAGGTGAGTGGGCAGGCTTCTGTATCCACAACCATGAGGTGAGTGGGCAGGCTCTAAATCCACAACCATGAGGTGAGTGGGCAGGCTCTAAATCCACAACCATGAGGTGAGTGGGCAGGCTCTAAATCCACATCCATGAGGTGAGTGGGCAGGCTCTATATCCACATCCATGAGGTGAGTGGGCAGGCTCTATATCCACATCCATGAGGTGAGTGGGCAGGCTCTAAATCCACAACCATGAGGTGAGTGGGCAGGCTCTATATCCACATCCATGAGGTGAGTGGGCAGGCTCTAAATCCACATCCATGAGGTGAGTGGGCAGGCTCTATATCCACATCCATGAGGTGAGTGGGCAGGCTGACACAGAAGGCTGACATAGAAGGCTGACACAGAAGGCTGACACAGATGACACAGAAGGCTGACACAGAAGGCTGACATAGAAGGCTGACACAGAAGACTGACACAGAAGGCTGACACAGAAGGCTGACACAGAGGCTGTCACAGAAGGCTGACACAGAGGCTTACACAGATGACACAAGGCTGACACAGATGACACAGAAGGCTGACACAGAAGGCTGACATAGAAGGCTGACACAGAAGACTGACACAGAAGGCTGACACAGAAGGCTGACACAGAAGGCTGACACAGAAGACTGACACAGAAGGCTGACACAGAAGGCTGACACAGAGGCTGTCACAGAAGGCTGACACAGAAGGCTGACACAGAAGGCTGGCACAGAAGGCTGGCACAGAAGGCTGACACAGAAGGCTGACACAGAAGACTAACACAGAAGGCTGACACAGAAGGCTGACACAGAGGCTGTCACAGAAGGCTGACACAGAGGCTGACACAGAAGACTGACACAGAAGGCTGACACAGAAGGCTGACACAGAAGGCTGACACAGAGGCTGTCACAGAAGGCTGACACAGAGGCTGACACAGAAGGCTGATACAGAAGGCTGACACAGAGGCTGACACAGAAGGCTGACACAGAAGGCTGACACAGAAGGCTAGTGTAAGATTCCTGAAGGCTAGTCTAAGATTCCTTAAGGCTAGTCTAAGATTCCTGATGGCTAGTCTAAGATTCCTGAAGGCTAGTCTAAGATTCCTGATGGCTAGTCTAAGATTCCTGAAGGCTAGTCTAAGATTCCTGATGGCTAGTCTAAGATTCCTGATGGCTAGTCTAAGATTCCTGAAGGCTAGTCCAAGATTCCTGATGGCTAGTCTAAGATTCCTGAAGGCTAGTCTAAGATTCCTGATGGCTAGTCTAAGATTCCTGAAGGCTAGTCTAAGATTCCTGATGGCTAGTCTAAGATTCCTGATGGCTAGTCTAAGATTCCTGAAGGCTAGTCTAAGATTCCTGATGGCTAGTCTAAGATTCCTGAAGGCTAGTCTAAGATTCCTGAAGGCTAGTCTAAGATTCCTGATGGCTAGTCTAAGATTCCTGAAGGCTAGCCTAAGATTCCTGATGGCTAGTCTAAGATTCCTGATGGCTAGTCTAAGATTCCTGATGGCTAGTCTAAGATTCCTGAAGGCTAGTCTAAGATTCCTGAAGGCTAGTCTAAGATTCCTGAAGGCTAGTCTAAGATTCCTGAAGGCTAGTCTAAGATTCCTGAAGGCTAGTCTAAGATTCCTGATGGCTAGTCTAAGATTCCTGAAGGTTAGTCTAAGATTCCTGAAGGCTAGTCTAAGATTCCTTAAGGCTAGTCTAAGATTCCTGAAGGCTAGTCTAAGATTCCTGAAGGCTAGTCTAAGATTCCTGAAGGCTAGTCTAAGATTCCTGAAGGCTAGTCTAAGATTCCTGAAGGCTAGTCTAAGATTCCTGAAGGCTAGTCTAAGATTCCTTAAGGCTAGTCTAAGATTCCTGAAGGCTAGTCTAAGATTCCTGAAGGCTAGTCTAAGATTCCTGAAGGCTAGTCTAAGATTCCTGAAGGCTAGTCTAAGATTCCTGAAGGCTAGTCTAAGATTCCTTAAGGCTAGTCTAAGATTCCTGAAGGCTAGTCTAAGATTCCTGAAGGCTAGTCTAAGATTCCTGAAGGCTAGTCTAAGATTCCTGAAGGCTAGTCTAAGATTCCTGAAGCCTAGTCTAAGATTCCTTAAGGCTAGTCTAAGATTCCTGAAGGCTAGTCTAAGATTCCTTAAGGCTAGTCTAAGATTCCTGAAGGCTAGTCTAAGATTCCTGAAGGCTAGTCTAAGATTCCTGAAGGCTAGTCTAAGATTCCTTAAGGCTAGTCTAAGATTCCTGAAGGCTAGTCTAAGATTCCTTAAGGCTAGTCTAAGATTCCTGAAGGCTAGTCTAAGATTCCTGAAGGCTAGTCTAAGATTCCTGAAGGCTAGTCTAAGATTCCTTAAGGCTAGTCTAAGATTCCTGAAGGCTAGTCTAAGATTCCTTAAGGCTAGTCTAAGATTCCTGAAGGCTAGTCTAAGATTCCTGAAGGCTAGTCTAAGATTCCTGAAGGCTAGTCTAAGATTCCTTAAGGCTAGTCTAAGATTCCTGAAGGCTAGTCTAAGATTCCTGAAGGCTAGTCTAAGATTCCTGAAGGCTAGTCTAAGATTCCTTAAGGCTAGTCTAAGATTCCTGAAGGCTAGTCTAAGATTCCCGAAGGCTAGTCTAAGATTCCTGAAGGCTAGTCTAAGATTCCTGAAGCCTAGTCTAAGATTCCTTAAGGCTAGTCTAAGATTCCTGAAGGCTAGTCTAAGATTCCTGAAGGCTAATCTAAGATTCCTTAGGCTAGTCTAAGATTCCTGAAGGCTAGTCTAAGATTCCTGAAGGCTAGTCTAAGATTCCTGAAGGCTAGTCTAAGATTCCTGAAGGCTAGTCTAAGATTCCTTAGGCTAGTCTAAGATTCCTGAAGGCTAGTCTAAGATTCCTGAAGGCTAGTCTAAGATTCCTTAGGCTAGTCTAAGATTCCTGAAGGCTAGTCTAAGATTCCTGAAGGCTAGTCTAAGATTCCTTAGGCTAGTCTAAGATTCCTGAAGGCTAGTCTAAGATTCCTGAAGGCTAGTCTAAGATTCCTGAAGGCTAGTCTAAGATTCCTTAAGGCTAGTCTAAGATTCCTGAAGGCTAGTCTAAGATTCCTGAAGGCTAGTCTAAGATTCCTGAAGGCTAGTCTAAGATTCCTGAAGCCTAGTCTAAGATTCCTTAAGGCTAGTCTAAGATTCCTGAAGGCTAGTCTAAGATTCCTGAAGGCTAGTCTAAGATTCCTTAGGCTAGTCTAAGATTCCTGAAGGCTAGTCTAAGATTCCTGAAGGCTAGTCTAAGATTCCTGAAGGCTAGTCTAAGATTCCTGAAGGCTAGTCTAAGATTCCTGAAGGCTAGTCTAAGATTCCTGAAGGCTAGTCAAAGATTCCTGAAGCCTAGTCTAAGATTCCTTAAGGCTAGTCTAAGATTCCTGAAGGCTAGTCTAAGATTCCTGAAGGCTAGTCTAAGATTCCTGAAGGCTAGTCTAAGATTCCTGAAGGCTAGTCTAAGATTCCTGAAGGCTAGTCTAAGATTCCTGAAGGCTAGTCTAAGATTCCTTGAAGGCTAGTCTAAGATTCCTGAAGGCTAGTCTAAGATTCCTGAAGGCTAGTCTAAGATTCCTGAAGGCTAGTCTAAGATTCCTGAAGGCTAGTCTAAGATTCCTGAAGGCTAGTCTAAGATTCCTGAAGGCTAGTCTAAGATTCCTAAGATTCCTTAAGGCTAGTCTAAGATTCCTGAAGGCTAGTCTAAGATTCCTGAAGGCTAGTCTAAGATTCCTTAGGCTAGTCTAAGATTCCTGAAGGCTAGTCTAAGATTCCTGAAGGCTAGTCTAAGATTCCTGAAGGCTAGTCTAAGATTCCTGAAGGCTAGTCTAAGATTCCTGATGGCTAGTCTAAGATTCCTGAAGGCTAGTCTAAGATTCCTTAGGCTAGTCTAAGATTCCTGAAGGCTAGTGTAAGATTCCTGAAGGCTAGTCTAAGATTCCTGAAGGCTAGTCTAAGATTCCTGAAGGCTAGTCTAAGATTCCTGATGGCTAGTCTAAGATTCCTGAAGGCTAGTCTAAGATTCCTGATGGCTAGTCTAAGATTCCTGAAGGCTAGTCTAAGATTCCTTAGGCTAGTCTAAGATTCCTGAAGGCTAGTCTAAGATTCCTGAAGGCTAGTCTAAGATTCCTGAAGGCTAGTCTAAGATTCCTGAAGGCTAGTCTAAGATTCCTGATGGCTAGTCTAAGATTCCTGAAGGCTAGTCTAAGATTCCTGAAGGCTAGTCTAAGATTCCTGATGGCTAGTCTAAGATTCCTGAAGGCTAGTCTAAGATTCCTGAAGGCTAGTCTAAGATTCCTGAAGGCTAGTCTAAGATTCCTGATGGCTAGTCTAAGATTCCTGAAGGCTAGTCTAAGATTCCTGAAGGCTAGTCTAAGATTCCTGAAGGCTAGTCTAAGATTCCTGATGGCTAGTCTAAGATTCCTGAAGGCTAGTCTAAGATTCCTGATGGCTAGTCTAAGATTCCTGAAGGCTAGTCTAAGATTCCTGAAGGCTAGTCTAAGATTCCTGAAGGCTAGTCTAAGATTCCTGAAGGCTAGTCTAAGATTCCTGAAGGCTAGTCTAAGATTCCTGAAGGCTAGTCTAAGATTCCTGAAGGCTAGTCTAAGATTCCTGAAGGCTAGTCTAAGATTCCTGAAGGCTAGTCTAAGATTCCTGAAGGCTAGTCTAAGATTCCTGAAGGCTAGTCTAAGATTCCTGAAGGCTAGTCTAAGATTCCTGAAGGCTAGTCTAAGATTCCTGAAGGCTAGTCTAAGATTCCTGATGGCTAGTCTAAGATTCCTGAAGGCTAGTCTAAGATTCCTGATGGCTAGTCTAAGATTCCTGAAGGCTAGTCTAAGATTCCTGAAGGCTAGTCTAAGATTCCTGAAGGCTAGTCTAAGATTCCTGAAGGCTAGTCTAAGATTCCTGAAGGCTAGTCTAAGATTCCTGAAGGCTAGTCTAAGATTCCTGAAGGCTAGTCTAAGATTCCTGAAGGCTAGTCTAAGATTCCTGAAGGCTAGTCTAAGATTCCTGAAGGCTAGTCTAAGATTCCTGAAGGCTAGTCTAAGATTCCTGAAGTCTAGTCTAAGATTCCTGAAGGCTAGTCTAAGATTCCTGAAGGCTAGTCTAAGATTCCTGAAGGCTAGTCTAATATTTGCAGCCACAAAGTTTATTTAATGTGTGTTGTTTACTCTAGAACCGATTCCCTTCCGTTTTGTTTATAATTTCCTGCCCTTCAGGGTATACTCCCTCTCCGGTCTTCCCTCTACCAAATTTCATGACCTATCACGTATTTAAGATTGTAAATCTGGTTGTAATAACCTCTGTAATGTGTCTAAATCTCTAGACACCTTCTTTGTCCTCTCTTGTTTCTCATTATTTGCAAGCAAATACACATGTAGATCTTGATTCAAGGTCATTGAGCATTTTCATGCATCAGAAATAATAGTGGCATCAGTAATGATCCTTGGGGGATGCCACTTGTTACTGTAGTCCAGACTGACACTACCTTCCATACTCTCATCTGTTGGTAAATTAGACACATGTGCAACTCTTGGGTATCTTCACTGAGGAAACGTTTCGCCACACAGTGGCTTCAACAGTCCATACAAAGGATAATCTTGAAGAACAGGAGGAGAATGAGGTAATCAGTCCCTCAACCTTGAGTCGATGTGGTCAGTCCATCAATCTTGAATAGAATACGGCACATGAGCGGAGACGCAGCTTATAAACCGTATGGCAGGAGAGGTGCAGCAGTCGTAGGTGGTGTCACATTTGTCCAATGTGGAAGTAGGTCGTGCCCAAGGTCGTGCCCAAGGTCGTGCCCAAGGGTAAGGCAAGCGAAGAATTCCCAAGTATTAAGATCCCAAGAAGTTGCAGTGTCTGACAGGTTTGTAGATGAATGGTTCAGAGAACCGACATGTTGATAAATTAGACACATGTGCAACTCTTGGGTATCTTTATTGATACCCAATAAAGTTACTTCTACGTCTAGAACATAAGAACTTAAGAACTTAAGAAAGGAGGAACACTGCAGCAGGCCTGTTGGCCCATACTAGGCAGGTCCTTTACACTCATTCCCACTAACAAAATAATTGCCCAACCCAATGCTACCCAAGACATAAGTTTGGATGATTCTGTTTACTTATCATACTCCCTGAATTAGTCTCTGGTGGAGACCCTTAGCTTATGGTTTCCTTGTGATTCTTCCAAGGGTCATCGGTCTGCAGGCTGGTCCAAGACCAGCCCCATCCTGGTTGTGTCTCAATTGTCTGTAGCCATTAACGTGTCACGGCTTAGAAATGTAAAGTTCACTGATATTGACCTCTAGTTTCTCACCCTCGGCTCGCCACACGGCGTAGGATTATGCAACGCCTGTGTGGGGGGGGGGATGTGGAAGGTATTCAGGCTTAATTCGAGGAACTGGATCACAGATCCAATCCCCTAGATCAAGAGCCCCTCACCAGCATCAAGGAACCTTTCTTGGGAGGCCACATGTGGACGTTCCCTGGCAGACGACATGACCTTTTTTACCAGTGAACTGTACAGAAGAGTTGCGTATTACTCCAGACACACTCACTACGTTTAAAACCATAAACTTCACAGCAGTTGCCAGCCTGATTGACTAGGCTGTTTGTATTGGTAGCATGCAGTAAAGTGTATGCCTCACGAAATCGTAATGACACGATTGCAAACAAAACATACCACGGGTGGGGTTAGAACCCGCGATTAGAGAGTCATAAAACTCCAGATCGACGCGTTAGCCACTGGACCAGCTGGCTACAATAAGATTAAACCAACTAGGTATATTTCTACACCATAGGAAGGTTAGCATAGGCCACCACTGTGACCACAAACGCAAAATTTTATTGTGGCTAGCTGGTCCAGTGGCTAACGCGACGGTCTGGAGTTTGTGACTCTCTGATCGCGGGTTCTAAACCCCACCCGTGGTATGGCTAAAGTGTATGATCCACAGCCTAGCTGATCAAGACAGCCAGAGGTTTGTGGGTGAATTTCCTCATACAGGAGAGAAGGCTGTTGAAAAGTTGAGAACCTCTCATGCATGTCGAGTTCTCGCACTTTGTACATGTACTCTCTGTACCCATGCTTTTATTGGAGGTACTGTACTTTGTACTGTCTGCCAGGTCTCTTGCTTTCATATTGGAGTGACTTCAGTGTGCAGGTCTGGGACCAGTTCCTCCAAGATTTTCCAAAATATTACAGTTTAAGGGATTTCAAGCATTCCTAGTGGTTCAAATGTTTCTTTGAGTTTATAAGGGCAGTGGCGGCTCTCTGTTTCTTTGATATAAGGGCAGTGGCAGCTCTCTGTTTCTTTGATATAAGGGCAGTGACGGCTCTCTGTTTCTTTGATATAAGGGCAGTGGCGGCTCTCTGTTTCTTTGATATAAGGGCAGTGGCGGCTCTCTGTTTCTTTGAGTTTATAAGGGCAGTGGCGGCTCTCTGTTTCTTTGAGTTTATAAGGGCAGTGGCGGCTCTCTGTTTCTTTGAGTTTATAAGGGCAGTGGCGGCTCTCTGTCCATTCTTTAGCTCTGCCCTGACAATAGTTGGTATACACCATTATTACAACCTGGTGAAAACAAATGGCTTTACTAGTATCATCAGAGGGTCAGCATCTCTTGTTCTAAACGTTTTATTTATCCAGTCTAGCATTTTCCATGTGATACTGTTAGTAACATTGTTATATTCCTGGAATATGAGATCCTCTGACATTGTCGCTCCCAGGTCTTGCACACGGAACTACCACTTAATGAATCATTTGAGTTTGTCATACACAGTTTCAGTATTGTTTTCCACCATTTTTTTTCTATAAAGAAGGAATTAAATATAGTAGTGGTCTCTGAGGCCTACTGGAAGATTTTATTTATACCAACTTGAAGATTCCAGCAGATTGTGCAGTTATCAGCAAAAGATATTATTGTGTTGTGAGATACATTTCTCTGTGCTGGATATGGGAATAAGAAAAGGGAGTGGGGGAGAGAGTACTGTACCTTGAGGCACAGAGGTTTCCACGGTGGCAGCCTCCAGCTTGACTCTGTTTACTACTGTGGTACAGAGGTTTCCACGGTGGCAGCCTCCAGCTTGACTCTGTTTACTACTGTGATACAGAGGTTTCCACGGTGGCAACCTATTTTCGATTCTCAAACTGACTCAGACTATCCATTACTCACGAATTAGTTTGTGGCAGCCCAAGGTGCTTAGGTTCACCCTCCGAGCCCCATGGAGCGGGGAATGGGGCTAGGCCTAGGGACAACTGGTCCCAGCATAGGGACAACTGGTCCCAGGCCTAGGGACAACTGGTCCCAGGCCTAGGAACAACTGGTCCCAGGCCTAGGGACAACTGGTCCCAGGCCTAGGGACAACTGGTCCCAGGCCTAGGGACAACTGGCCCCAGAAGACGAGGAGGTACTTATACCACTACAAGTATCACCATTACAAGTATCACCACTACATGTATCACCACTACAAGTATCACCACTACATGTACCACCACTACATGTATCACCACTACAAGTATCACCACTACATGTATCACCACTACAGGTATCACCACTACAAGTATCACCACTACAAGTATCACCACTACAAGTATCACCACTACATGTATCACCACTACATGTATCACCACTACATGTATCACCACTACAAGTATCACCACTACATGTATCACCACTACAAGTATCACCACTACATGTACTACCATTACATGTATCACCACTACAAGTATCACCACTACAAGTATCACCACTACAAGTATCACCACTACAAATATCACCACTACATGTATCACCACTACAAGTATCACCACTACATGTACTACCATTACATGTATCACCACTACAAGTATCACCACTACAAGTATCACCACTACATGTATCACCACTACAAGTATCACCACTACATGTATCACCACTACAAGTATCACCACTACATGTACTACCATTACATGTATCACCACTACAAGTATCACCACTACAAGTATCACCACTACAAGTATCACCACTACAAATATCACCACTACATGTATCACCACTACAAGTATCACCACTACATGTACTACCATTACATGTATCACCACTACAAGTATCACCACTACAAGTATCACCACTACATGTATCACCACTACAAGTATCACCACTACAAGTATCACCACTACAAGTATCACCACTACAAGTATCACCACTACATGTATCACCACTACATGTATCACCACTACATGTATCACCACTACAAGTATCACCACTACAAGTATCACCACTACAAGTATCACCACTACAAATATCACCACTACATGTATCACCACTACAAGTATCACCACTACATGTACTACCATTACATGTATCACCACTACAAGTATCACCACTACAAGTATCACCACTACAAGTATCACCACTACATGTATCACCACTACAAGTATCACCACTACAAGTATCACCACTACAAGTATCACCACTACAAGTATCACCACTACATGTATCACCACTACATGTATCACCACTACATGTATCACCACTACAAGTATCACCACTACAAGTATCACCACTACAAGTATCACCACTACAAATATCACCACTACATGTATCACCACTACAAGTATCACCACTACATGTACCACCACTACATGTATCACCACTACAAGTATCACCACTACATGTATCACCACTACAAGTATCACCACTACAAGTATCACCACTACAAGTATCACCACTACATGTATCACCACTACAAGTATCACCACTACAAGTATCACCACTACAAGTATCACCACTACAAGTATCACCACTACAAGTATCACCACTACAAGTATCACCACAACAAGTATCACCACTACAAGTATCACCACTACAAGTATCACCACTACATGTATCACCACTACAAGTATCACCACTACAAGTATCACCACTACAAGTATCACCACTACATGTATCACCACTACATGTATCACCACTACAAGTATCACCACTACATGTACCACCACTACATGTATCACCACTACAAGTATCACCACTACATGTATCACCACTACAAGTATCACCACTACAAGTATCACCACTACAAGTATCACCACTACAAGTATCACCACTACAAGTATCACCACTACATGTATCACCACTACAAGTATCACCACTACAAGTATCACCACTACAAGTATCACCACTACAAGTATCACCACTACAAGTATCACCACTACATGTATCACCACTACAAGTATCACCACTACAAGTATCACCACTACATGTATCACCACTACAAGTATCACCACTACAAGTATCACCACTACAAGTATCACCACTACAAGTATCACCACTACAAGTATCACCACTACAAGTATCACCACTACATGTATCACCACTACAAGTATCACCACTACAAGTATCACCACTACAAGTATCACCACTACAAGTATCACCACTACAAGTATCACCACTACATGTATCACCACTACAAGTATCACCACTACAAGTATCACCACTACATGTATCACCACTACAAGTATCACCACTACAAGTATCACCACTACAAGTATCACCACTACAAATATCACCACTACAAGTATCACCACTACAAGTATCACCACTACATGTATCACCACTACAAGTATCACCACTACAAGTATCACCACTACAAGTATCACCACTACAAGTATCACCACTACAAGTATCACCACTACAAGTATCACCACTACAAGTATCACCACTACAAGTATCACCACAACAAGTATCACCACTACATGTATCACCTCTTCAAATATCACCACAACAAGTATCACCACTACATGTATCACCACTACAAGTATCACCACTACATGTATCACCACTACAAGTATCACCACTACAAGTATCACCACTACATGTACCACCACTACATGTATCACCACTACAAGTATCACCACTACATGTATCACCACTACAAGTATCACCACTACAAGTATCACCACTACAAGTATCACCACTACATGTATCACCACTACAAGTATCACCACTACAAGTATCACCACTACAAGTATCACCACTACAAGTATCACCACTACAAGTATCACCACTACAAGTATCACCACTACAAGTATCACCACTACAAGTATCACCACAACAAGTATCACCACTACATGTATCACCTCTTCAAATATCACCACTACAAGTATCACCACAACAAGTATCACCACTACATGTATCACCACTACAAGTATCACCACTACAAGTATCACCACAACAAGTATCACCACAACAAGTATCACCACTACATGTATCACCACTACAAGTATCACCACTACAAGTATCACCACAACAAGTATCACCACAACAAGTATCACCACAAGTATCACCACTACATGTATCACCACTGCAAGTATCACCACTACAAGTATCACCACAACAAGTATCACCACAACAAGTATCACCACTACATGTATCACCTCTTCAAATATCACCACTACAAGTATCACCACAACAAGTATCACCACAACAAGTATCACCACTACATGTATCACCTCTTCAAATATCACCACTACAAGTATCACCACTACAAGTATCACCACAACAAGTATCACCACAACAAGTATCACCACTACATGTATCACCTCTTCAAATATCACCACTACAAGTATCACCACTACAAGTATCACCACAACAAGTATCACCACAACAAGTATCACCACTACATGTATCACCTCTTCAAATATCACCACTACAAGTATCACCACTACAAGTATCACCACAACAAGTATCACCACTACAAGTATCACCACTACAAGTATCACCACTACAAGTATCACCACAACAAGTATCACCACTACAAGTATCACCACTACAAGTATCACCACTACAAGTATCACCACAACAAGTATCACCACTACATGTATCACCTCTTCAAATATCACCACTACAAGTATTACCACAACAAGTATCACCACTACAAGTATCACCACTACAAGTATCACCACTACAAGTATCACTACTACAAGTATCACCACAACAAGTATCACCACTACATGTATCACCTCTTCAAATATCACCACTACAAGTATCACCACTACAATTATCACCACTACAAGTATCACCACTACAAGTATCACCACAACAAGTATCACCACTACAAGTATCACCCCTACATGTATCACCTCTTCAAATATCACCACTACAAGTATCACCACAACAAGTATCACCACAACAAGTATCACCACTACATGTATCACCTCTTCAAATATCACCACTACAAGTATCACCACTACATGTATCACCTCTTCAAATATCACCACTACAAGTATCACCACTACATGTATCACCTCTTCAAATATCACCACTACAAGTATCACCTCTACATGTATCACCTCTTCAAATATCACCACTACAAGTATCACCACTACATGTATCACCACTACAAATATCACCACTACAATTATCACCACTACAAGTATCAGTTCTCAAATTGACATTTTATTGCAATTTGTCAGTGAACAGATATCAGTTGCAGCATCTTGTTACCATAGCAACACTGCGACTAGCCGAGGGATCGAACCCGTCTTGTTTTAGCGCGCCTCATGGTGAGCGGAAATTCACGATACTCTAACATTATTAGGAGCTTGCAATGTTGCAAGAAAGAGGATAAAATCCAATCAAACTCGTTCAGAGTGACTAATCACTCTGAATGTGTTTGTTCAGATTTCATCCTCCTTTATGCAACATTGCAAGCTCCTGATGATGTGATTGCAACACCAAAGGCCTAGAGCTATCTTTCAACTCATTAAAGATGTACTTTTATATCTAAAGTCTTTGTGGAATATGAAGCCACGAAGGTGAAACCCACGAAGGTGAAGCCTACTGTTGCAATGCTTGCAACAGTAGGCTTCTGACTTGCTGTTTACGTTACTACATCGTTTTTTCCCTTAGTGCTCTAACAGCACTCCCAGTCTAATCCTCTCTCGGTGTTTTTTCAGGTTTACACCAACAACCACAACTGTTCATCACAACAGTGGCAGGACACACACGAGCGCCGCAGCTTTGCCACCTACCTCAGTGCTGCTGGCTACAGAACAGGTGAGCTGGGGATTAGTCTAACAGTGCTCATGAAATCGTAATGACACATTTGCAAACAAACCATTCCACAGGTGGGGTTCGAACCCACGCTCAGAGAGTCAAGAAACTCCAGACCGATGCGTTAGCCACCGGGCCAGTGCTAATGCGTCGGTATGGAGATTGTTGACTCTTTGATCGGGGGTTCTAACCCCACTCGTGGAATGGTTTGTTTACCAATATAACAGGTTTAAAATCACTTTGAAAGACACTGTGTAGAGCGAACTCTATGCTGTTTCCCTCTAGTCATAGGTTAGTGAGACAAAGAAAACAGTCTTTAGACCCAAATGTGGTCTGGAGTATACCTGGAGAGAGCTCCGGGGGTCAACACCCCCGTGGCCCCGGTATGTGACCAAGCCTCATGGCGGATCAGGGCCTGATCAGTCAGGCTGTTACTGCTGGCCGCACAGAATCCAATTTATGAACCACAGCCCAACTGATCAGGTACTGACTTTAGGTGCCTGTCCAGTCTAGTAATGTTCCATAATTTTGTAAAGCACTTGGTTGTTTAATAAAGGAATTGTGTTTCAGGCAGAATATAGTCTGTTTAATCACAGTGTAGTTTAATAAAAGTCTTGATTTAGAGCACAAGGAACTTTATTAAGATCACAGGGCATGTTACATAATTTATCTTCTTCTGATCCACTATAAAAATTAATTACCGGAATATTATTAGTGTCTTCCTGTGTAAAAACCCCGGTCCAAACAAATCGACGTTCAAATTCGTACTGCTACAAAAGTACATCTACTTTTTTTAATATATTTTCATATGTAACAAAAAAAAAAGTAGGTAAAAGTTTTTTTACACATTTTCAAATGTAAAACAAAAAAAGATCTACATTTTTTTACTTACTTTCAGATGTTGAAAAAACGTATATATACGTTTGGACTGTTTACGGGTTAAATTAAGGAACTTTGGAACAGAAATTAACTCTGATAAATTAGACACATGTGCAACTCTCGGGTATCTTTATTGAGGAAACGTTTCGCCACACAGTGGCTTCATCAGTCCATACGTAGGAGAAACTTGATGAACAGGAGAAGAATGAGGTAATCAGTCCCTCAACCTTGAGTTGATGTGTTCAGTCCATCAATCTTGAATAGAATACGGCATATCAGCGGAGAAGCAGCTTGTAAACCGTATGGCAGGAGAGGTGCAGCAGTCGTAGGTCGTGTCACATTTGTTCAATGGGATCTGAATTCTTCGCTTGCATAATTCTTGGACACGACCTACTTCCACATTGAACAAATGTGACACGACCTATGACTGCTGCACCTCTCCTGCCATACGGTTTATAAGCTGCTTCTCCGCTGATATGCCGTATTTTATTCAAGATTGATGGACTGAATACATCGACTCAAGGTTGAGGGACTGATTACCTCGCTTATGCAGCATATGGAAATCTTTATTCAGGAAACGTTTCGCCACACAGTGGCTTCATCAGTCCAATACAAAGAGGAAGGCGTAAGGAGAGGAGGAGAATGAGGTAATCAGTCCCTCAACCTGGAGTCGATGTGTTCAGTCCATCAATCTTGTAGAATGTACAGCATAGGGCCGTAGACGTGGCTTATATACTGATTACCTCATTCTCCTCCTCTCCTTACGCCTTCCTCTTTGTATTGGACTGATGAAGCCACTGTGTGGCGAAACGTTTCCTGAATAAAGATTTCCATATGCTGCATAAGTGTCTCAATCTTCAACTTGTCGGTTTTTCAAACCATTCATCACAACTGATTACCTCATTCTCCTCCTGTTCTTCAAGATTCTCCTTTGTATGGACTGATGAAGCCACTGTGTGGCGAAACGTTTCTTCAATAAAGATACCCAAGAGTTGCACATGTGTCTAATTTATCAACATGTCGGTTCTCTGAACCATTCATCTACAGAAATTAACTCTGTTTAGCACAAGTTTCATTAGTGGTTATTAAATTGGTAAGTAAAACACATAGGCAACATTTAGGCATCTTTATTCCAAAGTCTGAAATGATGTTTCAGACTTTGGAACAGAATTCTTCTCCAGGCTGAGGGACTGACAACCTCAAATCTACATCTTCAAGGGAGATGTGAAGATGATGTAATCATCTTCACATCTCTACTGCTTCTGCCTACTTTCTGGACTCGACTGAAAAAGCCTACTGTGTAGGCGAAATGTTTCGGAATAAAAATGTTGCCTATGTGTCTTACTTACCAAGTTCTCAGTATTGTATACCATTTTGATATTCATAGTGGTTATTAAGTTGTATTTACTAGATGAAACACTTTGATGACACTTCCAAGTTTTATTTCACTCATTACGACACCTATCGGAAATACAGTGGACCCTCAGCTAACGATATTAATCCGTTCCTGAAAGCTCATCGTTAGCTGAATTAATTTTCCCCATAAGAAATAATGGAAATCAAATTAATCTGTGCAAGACAACCCAAAGTATGAAAGAAAAAAAATTTTACAACATGAAATATTAATTTTAATACACACAAACTGACACTTGCCTTTATTGAAGATCTGGTGATGATTGATGGGATGGGAGGAGGGGAGAGTGTGGAAGTTGTTAAGGTTTAGAAGGGGAATCCCCTTCCATTAGGACTTGAGGTATCAAGTTCTTTTCTGGGGTTACTTCCCTTCTTCTTTTAATGCCCCTAGGACCAGCTTGGGAGTCACTGGACTTCTGTCGCACAACATATCTGTCCATAGAGGCCTGTACCTCCCGTTCCTTTATGACTTTCCTAAAGTGGTTCACAACATTGTCAGTGTAATAGTCACCAACACGGCTTGCAATAGCTGTGTCAGGGTGATTTTCATCAAAAAAGGTTTGCACTTCAAGCCACTTTGCACACATTTCCTTAACCCTTTCAGGGTCCAAGGCCAAAATCTGAAGTCACGCACCAGTGTCCAAGAAATTTTGAAAAAAAAAAAAATTATTTTTTCTTACAGAATTAAAGAGCATATTTTTGTGAAGGTAATAAAACAAAAAAAAATAGAATCTGATCAGTACTTACCGAGATACAGTGCCAAGAAGTTTGTAGAAAATGATGTGGTGGCGGCAACATCGACGAATTCCACATACGCGTATTATATTATTTTGTTGTTTTAGTTGTTTTTTCTTTTCTTTTCCAATTTTTTTCTATTCCTACTAACATTTGGGGCCTGAGAGACCAATACTGTATATAATGTATATATATAAACTCACTGTATTGAACACAATAACCGCACTAAAGTTATTATCATATTATTGTTTACCACTGTTGTTTATTACAATAAACATGCACAAATATTGTATAATACTAATGTTCTATCATATATTTACATATTTACAATCACTGGACATGGTTTTAGAACTGCTGGAGCTTGTGGAACTCCTTGAAACAAGGCACCATACACAGAGGCACCTTACATTCCTCACACATAAACCGAGTGTCTTTGCGTCTTTGTTGCTGGCGTTTTGTTTGTGCACAGACAATGCATCTCTTCTGAGCAAATTTCTTTTGAGTTGAAGGAAGCTGTATTATGAAATGATCACCTTCTCTTCTCAAACGCTTGGGTATATTGTGATGAATTCGAGGACCATGTTGTATTGCAGGTGTTGTTACCTGGTACTTCATTATGAGTTGTCTGACAACAGACAAACAAAATTCACCATACGGTGGTCTGTTACCAGTCTTTATTTGGTACATATTATATGCATTCAGCATTGAAATGTCCATGAGATGGAAGAAAAGTTTCATGTACCACTTGTAACTCTTACGAACACAGTCAACAAAACCAATCTGCATGTCACACTTGTCAACCAAGCGCATGTTTTGTGTATAATCAATCACTGTCACTGGTTTTCGAATACGTTCATTAGTCACTCGATCAACTTTGCCACTGTCTTGCATTTCATTACGGTGAATGGTTGTCAACAATGTGACATCTCGTTTGTCATGCCACCGTAATGCCATGATGTCATTGACAGTAAACACCTGCACGTCATCACCACGAACACCTGCGTTGAGCCTGGGCATATGTTTACGATTAGAACGCACTGTGCCACACACATCTGTCTTGTTCACTCGCATGAAATCACTGAGTAATGGGCTTGTGTACCAGTTATCGGTATATAATGTATGGCCCTTACCAAGATAAGGTGCCATCATGTTTCTCACTACGTCACCTGATATACCCAATAACATCTTGGTATCTTTCAATGTTTTACTACCCGTGTATACAACAATATTCAACACCAGGCCACTGTCACAATCACAGAGTACAAACAATTTTATACCAAAGCGGTTCCTCTTGCTCGGTATATACTGCTTGAATGACAGTCTACCTTTGAACAAAATCAAAGACTCGTCAATTACAAGATTCTTGAATGGATAAAAGTATATCCTGAACTTTTGTTTGAGATACATGAAAACATTTCTAATCTTGTATAACCTGTCACTTCTGTCAGGCCTGGTTTTGTCAGAGAAGTGCAACATACGTAACAGTAAGATAAACCTGTTCACTGGTATTATTTCACTGAAGGATGGGGTACAAATTAGCCGATCTGTGGACCAGTATGCTTTTATATTATGCTTATAGACGTGAGGCATAAGCATTATTGTTGCAAAAAGCAAATACATTTCTGCAACAGTCGTCTCTTTCCACCTGTGTAGTCTTGACTGTGGTGATAAGATCGTATTTGCCATGGTGTACTGAAAATACTTATTACTTTCCCTGACAATAATTTCCATCAATGGCTGGTCAAAGAATAATTCAAAGAATTCCAGTTCATTGGCCGTGGTTCCAAGGGGACAGGTAGGTAGAATTCCACTTTGCGAGTCATCAAAGTGGTGAGGGCTGGGAACAAAATTGGGATTTTGCTGCCAATCCCAGATACGGTTTGCTGGTGGATACTGGACATCATAGGCTGGTTGTACGGGTGGTTGTGGCGGGCTGGTGGGTGACGCTCCGCTTTGTCCTTGAACTGACGAGTCAGCAGCGTAGGTTCCCGCGTGGCACAGCGAGTCACGCATGGCGGTGCCACTACCACCACCAGCCCCACTAACACCATCCACTGATGTCTGTGGCCCATCCATGCCAAGTGTAGCCACATCATCCTCACTATCACTACCTAAAACGGGTGTAGGGCCACGGGATGTACTCCGGGATGTACTCCGGGATGTACTCCGTCCCCTGGGCACAGCATAGGGTACACTACCCGAGCGCATGCGGCGGCGAACATACCGACGCTTCACTGGTGAATATGTTTCCTCACTATCACTACTCGAATGATCGTCGAGCGCAATAAAATCACAATCCACGTCAGAATCATCGTCATTACTGAAGTCAGAGGCCAGGTCACGGGAAAATATTAGTTTTCTCTTACGTTTAGGAACACCCGACCGTGAGTCACGAGTGCCCACACCAGAGGTAGAAGGTCGAGGATCGTCGGGGTTTTCTGCACTATTATCGATATCCTGGTCATTATTTTCGGTCACTAACTTATCAAAGCCGTAGAATTCGTCTTCATTTCCACTTCCATCAGTGTCAGAACTATCAGACAGGAAGAGGAGAGTCCCAATTTTCCGGGGAGTGAGAGCTGACTTGCGACGAGACATGGTGAACAAGGGTGACTGAGCCGGCGTTCCCACAGTGCTATGCAGGCGCCTAGATTTTTTGTTTATGGCGCACACCCACGGCGCAGACCCATTCTCTCATATGTAGGCCTATGAGCGCTTTCGTGCTAAATTTGACGGCGCTAGAATTTTGGCGTAGATCTACGGTTTGGACACTCACCGACCAGCCATAGATCTATGGGACGGACCCTGAAAGGGTTAATCTTTGTAGTAGGCAACTTCTTCAATTTCTCTCTCCCCTCCTCTGAAGCAGTTTCCTCAGGTCTGGCCTCATGCTGTTGAAGATGATCTTGCAGCTCATCAGTGGTTAGTTCTTCATTGTCCTCCTCCACCAACTCTTCCACATCCTCTCCACTGACCTCCAACCCTAAGGACTTCCACTTCTCAGGGTTAGCCTCAAACCCTTCAAAATCCCTTTTGTCTACACATTCTGGCCAAAGTTTCTTCCAAGCAGAGTTCAAGATCCTCTTAGTCACTCCCTCCCAAGCCTTGAGGATGCTAAAGTGATCTCTCCAAAACTCTCTTAGAGTCAGTCGAGTGTCTGTGGTCACTACAAAGCATTTTTGAAACATAGCTTTAGTGTAGAGTTTTTTGAAGTTTGAAATGGCCTGCTGGTCCATGGGGTGCAGGAGAGGAGTGGTATTAGGAGGCAAAAACTTGACCTTAATGAAGCTCATGTCCCCAGAAAGTCGCTCTGCCAAGTCTGAAGGATGACCAGGGGCATTGTCTAATACCAGAAGGGACTTAAGGTCCAATTTATTTTCCAGGAGGTAATTTTTCACAGTGGGGGCAAATGCATGGTGTAACCAGTCATAGAAAAGGTCTCTAGTGACCCATGCCTTACTGTTTGCCCTCCACATCACACACAAATTAGCCTTGAGGATATTGTTTCTCCTGAACACTCTGGGAGTTTCAGAGTGATACACCAATAAAGGCTTCACTTTGCAATCACCACTAGCATTAGCACACATCAAGAGAGTATGCCTGTCTTTCATAGGCTTATGTCCTGGGAGTGCCTTTTCCTCCTGAGTAATGTAGGTACTGCTTGGCATTTTCTTCCAAAACAGGCCTGTTTCATCGCAATTAAACACTTGTTCAAGTTTCAAGTCTTCACTTTCTATGTAATCCTTGAATACCTTCACATATTTTTCAGCCACTTTTTGGTCCGAACTGGCAGCCTCACCATGCCTTATCAGACTATGTATGCCACTATGATTCTTAAATGTCTCAAACCAACCTTTGCTGGCCCTAAATTCACTCACACCACCACTAGTTGCAGGCATTTTTCTAATTAAATCCTCATGCAACTTCCTAGCCTTTTCACATATGATCGCTTGAGAGATGCTGTCACCAATAACAGTCTCTCAGCATCTTCTATCAATTGCGATCTCTTATTCGAAAACAAAGTTGCACCCTTTGCAAGAACAGCTTCCTTGATTGTCGTTTTCTTGGCCACAATAGTAGCGAGGATTGATTGGGGTTTGGTATACAACCTGGCCAGCTCGGAGACACGCACTCCACTTTCATACTTAGCAATTATCTCTTTCTTCATATCCATAGTAATTCTCACCCTGCAGGGATGGCACTAGAAGCTTTCTTGGGGCCCATGGTGACTTATTTTGCAGGTACAATCACTAAAAAATGCTGTGATAATATGAAATGTTCTGATTGTATGCATGGATGCGACTGCACTGGCTGGCTTGTAAACACTGGCACCCATGGGACAACTGAGGCACGCTCAGGCCACACGTGGACGCATCTTGAATGAATCGCGTTGGGTGAGTTTTTTAGCGTTAACTGAGGCAAAATTTTTGCTTTAAAATGTATCGTTAGCTGGATTTAACGTTAGCTGATGCCATCGTTAGCTGAGGGTCCACTGTAGTACAAAAGCACTCATAGTAATAACTGAAAGTATAAACGTAATAATGAACATAAGCAGTGGCCTTATTTTCCAGTAAGGAAAGTAAACACTTACATTAAATGTACGTAATAGTAATAACAATAATACAGTGAAACCCCGAGTTTCGACCGCTTTGAGTTTCGACTGCTTTTTTTGGCTAAATTTTGTTGTGAGTTTCAGCCTGTACCCTGCGTTTCATCCAGCATACCAGACCTGTCCACCTGCTTGTGCCTGTGTGCCTGCCCACACAGGTGTTGTGAGCCAGACTAGCTTTGTTTATCCTTGAGTGAACATTACCCTGCATGCTCATCCAAACGTTTCACAATAAATTCCTTGTGTTTAGTGCTTGTTTATTGATTGTGACTGTGAAATAAGCCACCATGGGCCCAAAGAAACTTCACAGTGTCAGTCCTTTGGTAAAGAAAGTGAGAAACACAATAGAATTGAAGAAAGAAATTGTAGCAAAGCACCAAAGTGAAGGAGGAAGAGAGAGTGGAGAAGGGGCCTTCTTCAGTGATTCTGTGATATGTACAATACTAAAGCAGCATGAGTCGATAGAGGCTACAGCGCCAGTCAGCGATAAAGTGTAGCAGTAACAGTGTAGCAAGTAAGTTAAGCGATTAATCGATAGAAAAAGCACAGCATGAAACTGACTCCTCCATTGTCATTGGAGTTACATAGGGCCACTTGACAACAACATTGCCGCCATCATCACCACTATGTAAGGTTTATCTTTCAGTGGCCCTTATACACCTAACAAGAAACAACATACCAACACTCATGACATTTTTAATACCATATTTTATTCTAGAGTATATATCATGTTTCTATGTTATTAACATACCCTCGTTTCCTTCCTGCCCTGCAGTGCTGTATAGCCCTTGTGGTTTAGTGCTTCCCTTTTATTATAATAATATGTTATTAATATTGTTTATTACACCATATTAGATGAATTATGATAGATAAATATGCCGTAGAGTTGATATTAGTGTCATATTGAAGAACTGTCTTGTCCTGCCTCTCATACGCCAACAAGAGTCATCAATAAAGGTAAAACTCATTTAACTGTTCATTTATCCATTAAAATTAATGCTTTATATTTATTTCTCATTGTTTTCTGTATGTAAAATATACAGAAAATTTTGTGAATATTTTGTGAATATTTTTTGGGTAGAACGGATTAATTGGCTTTACATTATTTCTCATGGGAAATATTGCTTCGACTTTAGGCCGTTTCGACTTTAGGACATTTCAACTTTAGGCCATTTCGACTTTAGGCCGTTTCGACTTTAGGCCGTTTCGACTTTAGGCCGTTTCGACTTTAGGTCTAGCTCCTGGAACGGATTACAGCTGAAACTCAGGGTTCCACTCTGCTGATTTAATGGCGGGTACCTTATTGATCATTAAACCCTTAGCACCCGGTTCACTTATTGGGAGGCAGCCTATATGGGAGTGCGACATATGCCAAATAAATTGTAACATACTCTTTACATGCTACACTTTACATGGTTCTGACTGGTGAAGTGCAATGCTATGCTGGTCAAAACATCAAGAAAAAATGAATACAATGTGCAGCAAATACAGTAATCTCTATGGATGAGTGTAAAATGACATCTAATAGTATCACATTCTTCCCTCCTGTAACTGCAGCAATACACAGATAACACACACACAGGAGATGGAAACTTACGACTGCATTTTGGTCTAACTTTGAACATTAATTGGTCGTAAAGATGCACAAAGGGAAGGGAGCCATTAAATATACGAGAGTGGGAGGGGATGCGAGTGGGAGAACGAGAGTAGTAGTAGTAGTAGTAGTAGAAGTTCAAAAGTGGTAGAGGTGGCAATAAAAACGTAGTAGTGATAATGAAAAAAAGGGTCATAGAGTGGAGTGTTAGCAAAGAAATAGTGGTGTTAGTAGCAGTGACAAGATAAGATAAGATTTCATTCGGATTTTTAACCCCGGAGGGTTAGCCACCCAGGATAACCCAAGAAAGTCAGTGCGTCATCGAGGACTGTCTAACTTATTTCCATTGGGGTCCTCAATCTTGCCCCCCAGGGTGGGACTCACACCAGTCATCTAACACCCAGGTACCTATTTGCTGCTAGGTGAACAGGACAATACTGAAAGGAAACGTGTCGAAATGTTTCCACCGGCCGGGAATCGAACCCGGGCCCTCCGTGTGTGAAGCGGGAGCTTTAGCCACCAGGCCACCGGGCCACGGTGGAGATAATTTAAGAATAAGAAAAAAGGGGAGCACTGGAAATAAACACAACTGTTACACATGCCCTACTTAAAACAGTAAGAGTATTCCTTTCCCTTGGCAGGTTACTTCGGCAAGTACCTCAACAAGTACAAT
This sequence comes from Cherax quadricarinatus, assembly GCF_038502225.1. Lineage (NCBI taxonomy): Eukaryota > Metazoa > Arthropoda > Malacostraca > Decapoda > Parastacidae > Cherax > Cherax quadricarinatus. The sequence continues at coordinate 16,713,069 of NC_091380.1, forward strand.
GGCTCGCACATCCCAGCTGGCTGGCAGGAGTGGTCTGGCCTCATCAAGAACTCCCGCTACTACAATTATACTGTTCAGCGCAATGGCCACTTCATCAAGTATGGTGACCATTATCCGAAGGTCAGTCACACTTCTTACCTGATTACAGTGGGTTCTAACCATTTTTTTTGTTTTTTGTATACTTGAAAAAAGTCTTATCATGTTTATACTGTTTTTCCAACACATGCTATTGGAGTGTAAGCAAGGTAATATTTATGAAGGGATTCAGAGAAACCAGCGGGATGGACTTGAGTCCTGGAGATGGGAAGTACAGTGCCGGCACTCTGAAGGAGGGGTGTTAATGTTGCAGTTTTATAACTGTAGTGTAGGCATGTTTCTGGCAAGACAGTGATAGAGTGAATGATGATGAACGTTTTTCTTTTTTGGACCACCCTGCCTTGGTGGGAAATGGCCAGTGTGTTAATAAAAATATATATATATAAACAGTTGACCCCCACTTTACGATCAGCTCCCAATGCGACCAATTATGTAAGTGTATTTATGTAAGTGCGTTTGTACGTGTATGTTTGGAGGTCTGAAATGGACTAATCTAATTCACAATATTCCTTATGGGAACAAATTCGTTCAGTACTGGCACCTGAACATACTTCTGGAATGAAATAATATCGTAAACCGGGGGTCCACTGTATATGTATTCTATTTCTTTGCACCTGACATTGTGTCAACATTCATGTTTTGTTCAGCAAAGTATCCCCTACTGGGCTTTATTATTACCAGGAGAATGTAGACTTTCATGTGTCTTCCCTTGTTAGTTTCTTCCTCCCAAAGCGTTTCGTAATTTCTTACCATAGCTATAGTTATCTCCATGAGGAAGTGGAACAGAATTCTTCCTCCGTAAGCCATGCATGTTGTAAGAGGCGACTAAAATGACTGGAGCAAGGGGCTAGTAAGCTCTTCTCCTGTATACATTACTAAATGTATAATAAAAACTTTTGTTTTTCCTTTTGGGCCGCTTTGCCTAGATGGCTGATGTGCTGAAGGAAAGATCTATAGTTATTAATATTACAGGAGTGGATTATTATTATTATAATCAAGGGGGAAGCGCTAAACCCGGAGGATTATACAGCGCCTAGGGGGGGGGATGTGGAAGGCATTCAGGCTTAATTCAGGGAACTGGAGCACAGATCCAATTTCCTAAATCAAGAGCCCCTCACCAACATCAAGGAACCTTCCTTGAGGGGTACAGGAGTGGAACCTTGCTCATGGTGCCTCATCTACCATAAAAATATTTGGCATAGTGTTATAATATGTGAAATGTACATAGATATTTCAGCAACTTTATAGTGTATGCATAACAAAGCACATTGCTTTACAAATAGAACAAATAATGAACTTTATTCCTTTAGAGTGGCATACAGTATATTATACAATTAAAATGACTGACATATACAGTGGTACCTCGGTATATGACAAGCTCCCAACTCGAACAATTATGTAAGTGTATTATTGTAAGTGCTTTTGTAAGTGTATTTTTGGGGGTCTGAAATGGATTCATCTACTTTACGTTATTCCTTATGGGAACAAATTCATTTGGTACTCGAACAGATCGACTCGTGAACATCCTTCTGGAATGAATTAAGGTCGCATACCGAGGTACCACTGTATCCACTTTATAGACACTAGTTGAGCAAGGCATTTCAGGCAGCATGCGATAAGTGTGTTCCTGACCCATGTAGCATTAACCCGTAAACGGTCCAAACGTATATATACGTTTGGTGGCCCGGTGGCCTGGTGGCTAAAGCTCCCGCTTCACACACGGAGGGCCCGGGTTCGATTCCCGGCGGGTGGAAACATTCGACATGTTTCCTTACACCTGTTGTCCTGTTCACCTAGCAGCAAATAGGTACCTGGGTGTTAGTCGACTGGTGTGGGTCGCATCCTGGGGGACAAGATTAAGGACCCCAATGGAAATAAGTTAGACAGTCCTCGATGACGCACTGACTTTCTTGGGTTATCCTGGGTGGCTAACCCTCCGGGGTTAAAAATCCGAACGAAATCTTATCTAATCTTATCTCTCTCTTCTGGACCGTTTACGGGTTAATAATGCAACAAAAAGCTGCCGTGAGATTGATTACAAACTGCTACGCCAGGCAACACACCCCACCGCTATTTAAGAACTTGAACCTGCTTAACATACAAAATACTCACTCATATTATTTAGTTTAACCCGTAAACGGTCCAAACGTATATGTACGTTTTTTCAACATTTGAAAGTAAGTAAAAAAAGTAGATCTTTTTTTTTTTTTTTACATTTGAAAATGTGTAAAAAAACTTTGATCTATTTTTTTTTTGTTCTATTTGAAAATGTGTAAAAAAAACTTAGATCTTCTGTAGCACAACACATGTGAACGTAGATCTGCTTGGACCGTTTATGGGTTAATTGCAAGTGCATGAGACAAACTCAATTTAACATGCAAAACCTAGGAATACATTGCAAGACCTTGCTGTACTGTACCCAGGACCATTGGTAACATTGTAACACTAATTCTGATTCAAATTATAGTTTATTTCCACATGATACAATATTTATACAAAAATGGGTGACAGTTGAGTGCACAGAGAAAGCCCAAGGTCATATAGAGAATTTCTGGCAAGTGTAAGCCTAATTTAAGCCTACACGGGCAATAAACATTACATGTATTAAGTACAATAAGCATTACAGGTGAAGAATAAAAATGCACAGTAATGTGATTGGAACAATTTCCAAATAACCTGCACATGGGAGAATAAATGACCATGTTTCAAACTAACTTAGGCCATTGGTTTAGGTTAGGTTAAGCTAGGTAAGGTTAGGTTAAGTTAAGTTGAGTTAGGTTAGGTAGGTTAGGTAAGGTTAGGTTAAGTCAAATTAGGTTAGGTTAGGTAACATTAGGCTAGGTTAGGTCAGGTTAGGTTAAGTTAGGTTAGATTAGGTTAGATTAGGTTAGGTCAGGTCAGGTCAGGTCAGGTCAGGTCAGGTCAGGTTAGGTTAGGTAACTTTAGGTTAGGGTAGGTTAGGTTAGGTTAGGTTAGGTTAGGTTAGGTTAGGTTAGGTTAGGTCAGGTTAGGTTAGGTAACTTTAGGTTAGGGTAGGTCAGGTTAGGTTAGGTTAGGTTAGGTCAGGTTAGGTTAGGTCAGGTCAGGTTAGGTTAGGTAACTTTAGGTTAGGGTAGGTCAGGTTAGGTTAGGTTAGGTTAGGTTAGGTTAGGTAAGGTCAGGTTAGGTTAGGTAACTTTAGGTTAGGGTAGGTCAAGTTAGGTTAGGTTAGGTTAGGTCAGGTTAGGTTAGGTTAGGTAACTTTAGGTTAGGGTAGGTCAGGTTAGGTTAGGTTAGGTTAGATTAGTTAAGTAACATTAGGTTAGGTAACGTTATATTAGGTTAGGTTAGGTAATGTTATATTGGGTTAGGTTAGGTAACATTAGGTTAGGTTCGGTAATGTTTGTCAGGAAACAGGACAAGTTAGGTAATGTTTGTCAGGAAACAGGACAAGTTAAGTAATGTTTGTCAGGAAACAGGACAAGTTAGGTAATGTTTGTCAGGAAACAGGACAAGTTAGGTAATGTTTGTCAGGAAACAGGACAAGTTAGGTAATGTTTGTCAGGAAACAGGACAAGTTAGGTAATGTTTGTCAGGAAACAGGACAAGTTAGGTAATGTTTGTCAGGAAACAGGACAAGTTAGGTAATGTTTGTCAGGAAACAGGACAAGTGTCATCACTAGACAGCACCAGTGATGGTAATGTTTATTTTTCTGTAAAGATCACAATGTGGGGTTTACATACAATATTTTATTTACAAAGAAGGCCACTAGCAGGCCTAGGCATTTTGGGCAGACTAATACTAATTCTTACTCTATATTGATACAGGTTATGGAGCATACTAATGTTAAAGTTAGGTAACTGTAGTGATTAAATAGATTTACAATTGTGAGGTAGTACACAGAGTATGATCAACCAGGCTGTTATTTTTGGCCACACACAAAATGACGTACGAACCACAGCCCGGCTGGTCAGGTACTGACTTTAGGAGCCTGTCCAGTGCCTTCTTGAAGACAGCCAGGGGTCTGATGGTAATCCCACTTATGTATGCTGGGAGGCAGTTGAACTGTCTTGGACCCCAGACACTTATTATGTTGTCTCTCAGTGTATTCGTGGTGCCAATGCTTTTCATTGGGGAAATCTTTCATCTCCTGCCCAGTCTTTTGCTTTCATAGGGAATGATTTTCTTGTGCAAGTTTGGTACTAATCCCTCTAGGATTTTCCAAGTGTATATTATTATGTATCTCTCTCGCCTGCACTCCAGGGAATACATATCAAGAGTCTTCAACCATTCCCAGTAATTTAGGTGTTTTATCGTACATATGTGTGCCATGAAAGTTCTTTGTACACTCTCCAGGTCAGCAATTTCGCCAGCCTTGAAGGGGGCAGTTAGTGTACAGCAGTATTCCAGCCTAGCAAGAACAGAAATTTAAAGACATTCATCATGGGCTTGGCATCCCTAGTTTTGAAGGTTCTCATTATCCATCCTATCATTTCCCTAGCAGATGTGGTAGATACGTTGCTGTGATCTTTGAAGGCAACATCCTCTAACGTTATCACTCCCAGGTTCTTCACATTACTTTTTTGCTCTCTTGTATGGAAGACAGAAGAACTATATACAAAAGATGGCAAAACGTCTACAATAAAGATACCCAGATGTTGCACGTATCTAATTTTCATCTTCTCGGTATTGTCTGCCATCCTTGTACAATATGGTGATATTTGTGTTAAACTTCCTGTTTTATTGTTCCATTGAGGGAACAATAAACGTTTATTGTTAAGCGCAGTGGCGAACCTAAATTTTTGGGTCCCTGAAGCTTGAACTGTTATGGGGTCGCCTTCCTAACCAGCATTGGCCAGGCCTATGTGATACATTAAGAACTTTTAAATTATTTAACCATTATTTTGTATTGATTTACATTATATTATTAATTTTAAAATAACCATTCCCATACAACAGACTCAATATTTTTAAGTAATATGGACTAAAGTCATTTCTGGGGCCTCTCCTGGATTAAGGACCCTCAAGCTTAAGCCTCATTAGTTTCATAGTACGTAGATCCATCCTTGGTTAAGTGCAGAGTTTATTTCTTTCAGCAGTTTATAATAATAATAATAATAGCTTAGCAATATATATTTAATGTAAGGATTTAATGTTAAGAATTAATTTAAGTCTGCTCGAAATGCCTAGCCATGCTAGGTGTCCTAGTGGCCCCCTCTGTAATTAGTATTATGCTTTTGGTGCCTCAATATTGAGGCACCGCACAGTAAAGGGTTAATAATATTTATTACTAAGCTAATAATAAAAAAAATATTTTTGTGGCAAGGTTACAATGTGTTTACATTTCATAATTCGACTGGTACTAAGAAAGTCACTATCATGCTGAGGCATTTTGGGAAGACTTAACTTAATACTAAAAGACTACTTAAGTCTAAAAATCACAAATAAAGGCACAATACCGTGACTGGAACAATACACAAATAACCCGCATATAGAAGAGAGTGTAACTTTGTAAGTGGCTCAAGTCGGAGCAAAACGTCATCGTAAGCTCCTCTCTTCCACGTGCGGGTTGTGTAATTAAGTCTAGAGTGGTAGATTACAAATGTTCAATATCTTACTCTATTATTAATATGAGGTAGTACAATATATGATGCAAACATATATTTTTAAGTTTGTAATTGTGTTTACATTGGTAACATAGGATGTGAGATGGATTAAAATGGAAATGAAACTGACACACAATTTAGAAAGTATTCTCTTTCACAGGATTATTACCCACATGTGATCACCAACGAGGGCATCCAGTTTCTGGAGAAGAACAAGGCCCAGGACTCACCTCCACCCATGCTGCTGGTGCTGAGCTACCCAGCACCTCATGGGCCAGAAGATTCTGCCCCCGAGCATGCCCATCGCTTCTTCAATGCCAGCGACCATAAGTCAGTAACCATAGCTTGTGTTATACTCATAATGTATATTATTATTATAATCAAGGGGAAGCGCTAAACCTGTAGGATTATACAGCACCTGGGGGGGATATGGAAGGCATTCAGGCTTAATTTGGGGAACTGGAGCAGAGATCCAATTCCCTAAATCAAGAGCCCCTCACCAACATCAAGGAACCTTCCTTGAGGGATCATAATGTATAATAATTTAATTATTCATTCTTGATAATCATATACAGTGGTACTTCGAATTTCGGCCTTAATTCATTCCAGAAGACTGTTCGAGTGCCGTTACTGAACGAATTTGTTCATATAAGGAATATTGTAAATTAGATTAATTCGTTTCAGACCCCAAAAGCACACTTACAAAATCACTTACATAAATACACTTACATAATTGTTCGAGTTTTGACCTGTTCGTATTCCGAGGTACCACTGCACTTTATTAATTTATAACAGATACAGTAACTGCTGTGCACTATTGAGACATCTGAGGTGCTTTCAAAATGTTTTCTGGCCTGTTGTGAAAAAATCTATAGGCTTACATTGATCCCAACACCTTTAGAAGTTATGCACTGATCCCGGTACCTCGGCCACTTATTTTATTTTATTATTAACACACTGGCCGATTCCCACCAAGGCAGGGTGGCCCGAAAAAGAAAAACTTTCACCATCATTCACTCCATCACTGCCGTGCCAGAAGGGTGATTAACACTACAGTTTTTAACACTTCTTAACATTTCTGGAACTCATTTTGTAGCGGTGTCTAGCACAACCTGTGAGTCTGCTTGAACCTTCTCCATACTGTCCATGTGGTGACTCGGCAACCAACATTTGCCGAAGCTTTTTGTGACTTTTGCTTTTCATTTTACCAAGCTTGAAGCAGAACTGTATACACGTGCTGTTCTCTCTTTTAAAGATTTCGTTCTGTTACACAGAAAATCAAAACAGTGTGTTGACATGACGATAATGCTGGTCCAGCCTTAGCAGAATGACCGACCTCACTGCAACTCACCGTGCTAGTTCATAAAGGAGTTTATTGCATAATGTGATCTATGCTGCCACCTTACGTCTCCCAAGAACATGCAAAAATTTGAGTCCAGGAACTTTCTGAAAGCACCTCATATAACTGAATAAGTGATCTCATAGATTAACCCTTTGAGGGTCGACAGGCCCTCTCCGAAACTCGTTCTCAGGGTCGGCCAAATTTAAAAAAAAAAAAAAATTATTTTCTCTTATGAAAAGATAGAGAATCTTTTCCCAATCATAAAGACACCAAAAGTTTGAAATTTGATAGAAAACTTACGAAATTATGCTCTCGCAAAGTTAGCGGTCTCGGCGATGTTTACGCATCGGCGATTTTGCCCACTTTGAGCCCCATTTTCGGCCAATTTCGCTGTACTAGTCGACAAAAAACATGAATATTTCGCTAGAACTCCATTTTTTCTATCGAATGGGTGCAAGAAACTACCCATTTATGAAATTCAACTATCCAGTACAGTGGTCAGAATTTAGCAATTTTGCCAATTTCACACAAATTTCAAAAGATGCCAATTTCCGAATAGGGTCCAGAATAAACAAGAAAGACATTCCTGGCACTAAAATGACATTTCCTCTAGTCATTAGTCACGTCTCAAGGCCTCTCTTATATTCTTTTGCTTTCCATTTTGAATTTTTATTCTCACAAAAAATATAAGATTTACTGTTATGCAGACTACTGCATTAGTGTAAAAAATGGTATAAATATTATTGGTGCACTTGTGAAAGAATATTAGACTCACCAGTTGACGTGTATTGCACGCTTGGCACGATTTGTTTACTTTTGAAGTTTGGTAAAAATCGAACATTTCTGCTACTTTGAGCTCAATTTCAAGGCACCTTTCATTGTAAAACCAGCCAAAATCATCTCAATTTCTGTAATATGTCTTCCATTCTATAAAATAAGACCAAGAAAACTAGAATACAACAATAAATACCATACGAAAATACACTGCAAAGTCGCTGATTTATTCCAAAAAAATGGTCAAAGTTTTTTTTTCTCATTATGCACTGTGTGCTGCAGGATTTTTTTTAGACTGTGCACACTGACCACATAGACCCATTCTTTCATATGAAGGCCTACCAGCTTTCTCCCACTAGATTTGAGGCCGCTAGAATTTATGCGTACTAGTACGTCAAAAACCCCTACGCGTAAGACGTACTAGTACGACGAAAACCCTCAAAGGGTTAATACAGTATAGTGACATATAGAATGATCATCCTTGTTGCTAGAGTCCAGGTGAAGAGTAACAATGCTAACAACATACACCTACCATCCGACTTATGACTGAGTTCGGTTCCGAGAAACCGGTCGTAAGTCGAATTTTACTACTGAATATCAACAAAACATTTTTGTAATGACTTTATATTATTGTTTTATTTGGTATTTCATGTTTTACTTTACTTTTTATGCTGTTAGTTGTATTTTATACTGTAAGGTTTAGGATAAACACTGTGTACAACACAAATAGTTGTTTATTTCCCAGAAATTTGGCATAAAAAAAACACGGTCGTAAGTCGAGCAGGTCGTAAGTCGGATGGTAGGTGTATTATATATTAGATTATTGTTGTATCACTATATTCAGGAGATCCTAGCTTATGAACGTGTTAAACTGCTGGTGCTCAGACTTACAAATAAATTAATAATAATAATCTTTATTTCTACCAGTACATGTACAAGGTATACAGACCATGTAGATGAATGGTTCACAGAACCGACATGTTGATAAATTAGACACATGTGCAACTCTTGGGTATCTTTATTGAGGAAACGTTTCGCCACACAGTGGCTTCATCAGTCCTATATATAAAGGAGAATGGTGAAGATCAGAAGGACTTTGAGGTAATTAGTCCCTCAGCCTGGAGTCAATGTAATCAGTCCATCAGTCTTGAAAAGAATACAGCATATGAGGGAAGAAGTGGCTTTTATACTGTAGACAGGTGAGGTGAAGCAGTCGTAGGTGGTATCACAGTGGGCAAATCCACGTGTGGAAGTAAGTCATGACTATAGGTAAGACAAGTGAAGAATTCCCTGTATTAAGATCCTAAGATGAAGTCACTGTGTGGCGAAATGTTTCCTCAATAAAGACCCCTCAAGTGTTGCACGTGTGTCTAATTTATCAACTTGTCAGTTCTCTGAACCACTTATCTACATTCCTGTCAGACACAGCAATATCTTGTCTAACCTATAGTCATGACCTACTTCCACATGTGAATTTGCCCACTGTGATACCACCTACGACTGCTTCACCTCACCTGTCTATAATATATAAGCCACTTCTTCCTGCATATGCTATATTCTTTTCAAGATTGATGGACTGATTACATCCACTCCAGGCTGAGGGACAGATTACCTCAAACTCCTTCTGATCTTCACCATTCTTCTTTGTTTAGGACTGATGAAATCACTGTGTGGTGAAACATTTCCTCAGTAAAGATACGCAAGTGTTACACATGTGTCTAATATACAGACCATAGCTGACATCAATGACATACTACTACATAGCAAGCCCCTGGTTATGCAGACCACCTTGGACAAAAAAGGTCAATTTTGTTCCCAGGATGCCTCTCACACTAGTCACCTAACACCAAGGTACCTATTTTACTGATAGGTGAACATGGACAGCAGGTGTTTTAAAGGACCACGTCCTAGTGCAATGGTATTCATTGTGCGGCTCGCGAGCTGCCAATAACAAGATATGCAGGCTAATATTACCATGTCTAATTTTTCTTTTACTATATTTCACTAGCAGCTCAGTACTACTTAATTTAGTTGAGTTACGCTAATTTGCAGTAGCTGCGGCTCTCTCAATCATTGTGTTTAACCGACGTGGCTCTCTTGCAAAAATTAGTGAATAACACGGTCCTAGTGTTTCCACCCATACAAGGGATGAACCCCCAGACCTCAGTGTGTGAGCAGAATGGGCTAGCAATCGTCCTTGTTCAAGAGGTCCGAGCTTGCAAACAGGTTGCACTGCTGGTGTTTCAACTTATAAATACACTAAATAACAAAAAAAGGCACAATACCGTGACTGGAACGATACACAAATAACCCGCACATAAAAGAGAGAAGCTTACGACGACGCCTCGGTCCAACTTGGTGTTTCAGTTCACACGGCAGTTATCTGCATAGAAAATAACACACTGGACGGTTATGTCTCACACAGTTTTAACAGCTTTCATAATAATAATAATAATAATAATATGTATCCTTATTTACTACAAGTACATGTACAAGGTATACAAGTACATGTACAAGGTATACAAGTACATGTACAAGGTATACAAGTACATGTACAAGGTATACAGACATACTACTATATACAAAGTCACTTGTTATGATGAGCATTTCCCACAAATTAGGTCAGTTTTGTCCCAGGGTGTGACCCACACCAGTCCACTAACACCCAGGATGTGACCCACACCAGTCCACTAACACCCAGGATGTGACCCACACCAGTCCACTAACACCCAGGATGTGACCCACACCAGTCCACTAACACCCAGGATGTGACCCACACCAGTCCACTAACACCCAGGATGTGACCCACACCAGTCCACTAACACCCAGGATACCACCCACACCAGTCCACTAACACCCAGGATGTGACCCACACCAGTCCACTAACACCCAGGATGTGACCCACACCAGTCCACTAACACCCAGGATGTGACCCACACCAGTCCACTAACACCCAGGATACCACCCACACCAGTCCACTAACACCCAGGATGCCACCCACACCAGTCCACTAACACCCAGGATGTGACCCACACCAGTCCACTAACACACAGGATGCCACCCACACCAGTCCACTAACACCCAGGATGCCACCCACACCAGTCCACTAACACCCAGGATGCCACCCACACCAGTCCACTAACACCCAGGATGCCACCCACACCAGTCCACTAACACCCAGGATGCCACCCACACCAGTCCACTAACACCCAGGATGCCACCCACACCAGTCCACTAACACCCAGGATGCCACCCACACCAGTCCACTAACACCCAGGATGTGACCCACACCAGTCCACTAACACCCAGGATGTGACCCACACCAGTCCACTAACACCCAGGTACCCATTTTACTGATGGGTGGACAGGGACATCCTGTGTGAAGAAATACATCCCTAATGTTTCTACCCTAGCTGGGAATCGAACCCAGACCCTTGCCGTTTGAAACGAGAGCTTTAGCCACCAGCCTGACCCAAGGCCGGGCTCAGGGAGCAGCAAAGCTCTCACAACTCATCAAACCATGGTATGGGTGGGGATTGAACTCTTCGTTTTGTGTATAAATATACCTAGTTGGATGACTTTCCCTGTGTCAGGCTAAATCTCTTCAGAAATTAAGTGTACATAAAGGGCCCAAATTCTGGAAAACTCTGACAAAAAATCTCCAGAACCACTGACTCAACATTACCAAAACTCCATTAAAAAACAACCGTTATCTTCCTTAACCTATCGCAGCCCATCATAAATATATATATAAAAACTAAACATGCATTTATCAATATGATGAACATAGGTAAGACGTTATAATCAAGATATACTTACTCTCAATATGTATAATCTTCTCGGAAGTTAATCTTTCCATTGTGTCTACTTTACGTTAATAATCAAAACTGTAATTCTTCTCTATCTAACTTATAAAAGTTATTGTGTCTACTTTACGTTAATAATCAAAACTATAATTCCTCTCTATCTAACTTATAAAAGTTATTGTGTCTACTTTACATTAATAATCAAAACTATAATTTCTCTCTATCTAACTTATAAAAGTTATTGTGTCTACTTTATGTTAATAATCAAAACTGTAATTCTTCTCTATCTAACTTATAAAAGTTATTGTGTCTACTTTACGTTAATAATCAAAACTGTAATTTCTCTCTATCTAACTTATAAAAGTTATTGTGTCTACTTTACGTTAATAATCAAAACTATAATTCCTCTCTATCTAACTTATAAAAGTTATTGTGTCTACTTTACGTTAATAATCAAAACTGTAATTTCTCTCTATCTAACTTATAAAAGTCATTTAGCTTAAACTAATAAAATATTCAATTTTCTTGTATTCATTGTAAACTCATTAAATTTGAAATTACACTCACCTAAGTGACCATATGTTTACCTGGAGAGAGTTCCGGGGGTCAACGCCCCCGCGGCCCGGTCTCCTGGTGGATCGGAGCCTGATAAACCAGGCTGTTAATGCTGGCTGCACGCAAACCAACGTACGAGCCACAGCCCGGCTGATCAGGAACCGACTTTAGGTGCTTGTCCAGTGCCAGCTTGAAGACTGCCAGGGGTCTGTTGGTAATCCCCCTTATGTGTGCTGGGAGGCAGTTGAACAGTCTCGGGCCCCTGACACTTACTGTATGGTCTCTTAACGTGCTAGTGACACCCCTGCTTTTCAATCGTCTGTTATTGTCTTATTAATCTACATACGACTGTAAACATTAACTTCTGAATATAGTTGTTGCTGCATAATTCTTAAGGTAGTCGTAAGTCGCCCAAGACACTCCAATATAGAAAGTGTATCATGCCAGAATGAGACCATTGATAGATAAACTAATTGTTAAGTTCTGAAATATTTTGAACTACCTCAGTTTTGTAATTCTAGTTAATCTAGTTAATCTAGTTAATCTAGTTAATGTAGTTAATCTAGTTAATCTAGTTAATGTAGTTAATCTAGTTAATCTAGTTAATCTAGTTAATCTAGTTAATCTAGTTAATCTAGTTAATGTAGTTAATCTAGTTAATCTAGTTAATGTAGTTAATCTAGTTAATGTAGTTAATGTAGTTAATCTAGTTAATGTAGTTAATCTAGTTAATCTAGTTAATCTAGTTAATGTAGTTAATCTAGTTAATCTAGTTAATGTAGTTAATCTAGTTAATGTAGTTAATGTAGTTAATGTAGTTAATCTAGTTAATGTAGTTAATGTAGTTAATGTAGTTAATCACTACAATTACCTAACCTTAATACCAGTACGATCCATATCCTGTGTCAATACAGGATAAGAACTAGTATTAGTCTGGCTGAAATACCTACGCATACCTATGCATACCTAGGCATACCTAGGCATACCTATGCATACCTATGCATACCTAGGCATACCTAGGCATACCTATGCATACCTATGCATACCTAGGCATACCTAGGCATACCTATGCATACCTATGCATACCTAGGCATACCTAGGCATACCTAGGCATACCTAGGTATACCTATGCATACCTAGGCATACCTATGCATACCTATGCATACCTAGGCATACCTAGGCATACCTATGCATACCTATGCATACCTAGGCATACCTAGGCATACCTATGCATACCTATGCATACCTAGGCATACCTAGGCATACCTAGGCATACCTAGGTATACCTATGCATACCTACGCATACCTAGGCATACCTACGCATGCCTAGGCATACCTAGGCATACCTATGCATACCTATGCATACCTAGGCATACCTATGCATACCTAGGCATACCTAGGCATACCTAGGCATACTAGTGGCCTTGTTTGTAATAAATATTTTATAATATATAATAATATAATATGTAAACCCACATTGTAATAATAACAGAAAAATAAAGAATTTTCAATTTTGAATTTCAAGTTAGTTCAGCAGTGTAGCCAGCTGGCTGAGTGATCTTACTGTAGCCAGCTGGCTGAGTGATCTTACTGTAGCCAGCTGGCTGAGTGATCTTACTGTAGCCAGCTGGCCGAGTGATCTTACTGTAGCCAGCTGGCCGAGTGATCTTACTGTAGCCAGCTGGCCGAGTGATCTTACTGTAGCCAGCTGGCTGAGTGATCTTACTGTAGCCAGCTGGCCGAGTGATCTTACTGTAGCCAGCTGGCCGAGTGATCTTACTGTAGCCAGCTGGCTGAGTGATCTTACTGTAGCCAGCTGGCTGAGTGATCTTACTGTAGCCAGCTGGCTGAGTGATCTTACTGTAGCCAGCTGGCTGAGTGATCTTACTGTAGCCAGCTGGCTGAGTGATCTTACTGTAGCCAGCTGGCTGAGTGATCTTACTGTAGCCAGCTGGCTGAGTGATCTTACTGTAGCCAGCTGGCTGAGTGATCTTACTGTAGCCAGCTGGCCGAGTGATCTTACTGTAGCCAGCTGGCTGAGTGATCTTACTGTAGCCAGCTGGCCGAGTGATCTTACTGTAGCCAGCTGGCTGAGTGATCTTACTGTAGCCAGCTGGCCGAGTGATCTTACTGTAGCCAGCTGGCCGAGTGATCTTACTGTAGCCAGCTGGCTGAGTGATCTTACTGTAGCCAGCTGGCCGAGTGATCTTACTGTAGCCAGCTGGCTGAGTGATCTTACTGTAGCCAGCTGGCTGAGTGATCTTACTGTAGCCAGCTGGCTGAGTGATCTTACTGTAGCCAGCTGGCTGAGTGATCTTACTGTAGCCAGCTGGCTGAGTGATCTTACTGTAGCCAGCTGGCTGAGTGATCTTACTGTAGCCAGCTGGCTGAGTGATCTTACTGTAGCCAGCTGGCTGAGTGATCTTACTGTAGCCAGCTGGCTGAGTGATCTTACTGTAGCCAGCTGGCTGAGTGATCTTACTGTAGCCAGCTGGCTGAGTGATCTTACTGTAGCCAGCTGGCTGAGTGATCTTACTGTAGCCAGCTGGCTGAGTGATCTTACTGTAGCCAGCTGGCTGAGTGATCTTACTGTAGCCAGCTGGCTGAGTGATCTTACTGTAGCCAGCTGGCTGAGTGATCTTACTGTAGCCAGCTGGCTGAGTGATCTTACTGTAGCCAGCTGGCTGAGTGATCTTACTGTAGCCAGCTGGCTGAGTGATCTTACTGTAGCCAGCTGGCTGAGTGATCTTACTGTAGCCAGCTGGCTGAGTGATCTTACTGTAGCCAGCTGGCTGAGTGATCTTACTGTAGCCAGCTGGCTGAGTGATCTTACTGTAGCCAGCTGGCCGAGTGATCTTACTGTAGCCAGCTGGCTGAGTGATCTTACTGTAGCCAGCTGGCTGAGTGATCTTACTGTAGCCAGCTGGCTGAGTGATCTTACTGTAGCCAGCTGGCCGAGTGATCTTACTGTAGCCAGCTGGCTGAGTGATCTTACTGTAGCCAGCTGGCTGAGTGATCTTACTGTAGCCAGCTGGCTGAGTGATCTTACTGTAGCCAGCTGGCTGAGTGATCTTACTGTAGCCAGCTGGCTGAGTGATCTTACTGTAGCCAGCTGGCTGAGTGATCTTACTGTAGCCAGCTGGCTGAGTGATCTTACTGTAGCCAGCTGGCTGAGTGATCTTACTGTAGCCAGCTGGCTGAGTGATCTTACTGTAGCCAGCTGGCTGAGTGATCTTACTGTAGCCAGCTGGCTGAGTGATCTTACTGTAGCCAGCTGGCCGAGTGATCTTACTGTAGCCAGCTGGCCGAGTGATCTTACTGTAGCCAGCTGGCCGAGTGATCTTACTGTAGCCAGCTGGCTGAGTGATCTTACTGTAGCCAGCTGGCCGAGTGATCTTACTGTAGCCAGCTGGCCGAGTGATCTTACTGTAGCCAGCTGGCTGAGTGATCTTACTGTAGCCAGCTGGCTGAGTGATCTTACTGTAGCCAGCTGGCTGAGTGATCTTACTGTAGCCAGCTGGCTGAGTGATCTTACTGTAGCCAGCTGGCTGAGTGATCTTACTGTAGCCAGCTGGCTGAGTGATCTTACTGTAGCCAGCTGGCTGAGTGATCTTACTGTAGCCAGCTGGCTGAGTGATCTTACTGTAGCCAGCGGCCTGAGTGATCTTACTGTAGCCAGCTGGCTGAGTGATCTTACTGTAGCCAGCTGGCTGAGTGATCTTACTGTAGCCAGCTGGCTGAGTGATCTTACTGTAGCCAGCTGGCTGAGTGATCTTACTGTAGCCAGCTGGCTGAGTGATCTTACTGTAGCCAGCTGGCTGAGTGATCTTACTGTAGCCAGCTGGCTGAGTGATCTTACTGTAGCCAGCTGGCTGAGTGATCTTACTGTAGCCAGCTGGCTGAGTGATCTTACTGTAGCCAGCTGGCTGAGTGATCTTACTGTAGCCAGCTGGCTGAGTGATCTTACTGTAGCCAGCTGGCTGAGTGATCTTACTGTAGCCAGCTGGCTGAGTGATCTTACTGTAGCCAGCTGGCTGAGTGATCTTACTGTAGCCAGCTGGCTGAGTGATCTTACTGTAGCCAGCTGGCTGAGTGATCTTACTGTAGCCAGCTGGCTGAGTGATCTTACTGTAGCCAGCTGGCTGAGTGATCTTACTGTAGCCAGCTGGCTGAGTGATCTTACTGTAGCCAGCTGGCTGAGTGATCTTACTGTAGCCAGCTGGCTGAGTGATCTTACTGTAGCCAGCTGGCTGAGTGATCTTACTGTAGCCAGCTGGCTGAGTGATCTTACTGTAGCCAGCTGGCTGAGTGATCTTACTGTAGCCAGCTGGCTGAGTGATCTTACTGTAGCCAGCTGGCTGAGTGATCTTACTGTAGCCAGCTGGCTGAGTGATCTTACTGTAGCCAGCTGGCTGAGTGATCTTACTGTAGCCAGCTGGCTGAGTGATCTTACTGTAGCCAGCTGGCTGAGTGATCTTACTGTAGCCAGCTGGCTGAGTGATCTTACTGTAGCCAGCTGGCTGAGTGATCTTACTGTAGCCAGCTGGCTGAGTGATCTTACTGTAGCCAGCTGGCTGAGTGATCTTACTGTAGCCAGCTGGCTGAGTGATCTTACTGTAGCCAGCTGGCTGAGTGATCTTACTGTAGCCAGCTGGCTGAGTGATCTTACTGTAGCCAGCTGGCTGAGTGATCTTACTGTAGCCAGCTGGCTGAGTGATCTTACTGTAGCCAGCTGGCTGAGTGATCTTACTGTAGCCAGCTGGCTGAGTGATCTTACTGTAGCCAGCTGGCTGAGTGATCTTACTGTAGCCAGCTGGCTGAGAGATCTTACTGTAGCCAGCTGGCTGAGTGATCTTACTGTAGCCAGCTGGCTGAGTGATCTTACTGTAGCCAGCTGGCTGAGTGATCTTACTGTAGCCGAGTGATCTTACTGTAGCCAGCTGGCCGAGTGATCTTACTGTAGCCAGCTGGCTGGCCGAGTGATCTTACTGTAGCCAGCCAGTGATCTTACTGTAGCCAGCTGGCTGAGTGATCTTACTGTAGCCAGCTGGCTGAGTGATCTTACTGTAGCCAGCTGGCTGAGTGATCTTACTGTAGCCAGCTGGCTGAGTGATCTTACTGTAGCCAGCTGGCTGAGTGATCTTACTGTAGCCAGCTGGCTGAGTGATCTTACTGTAGCCAGCTGGCTGAGTGATCTTACTGTAGCCAGCTGGCTGAGTGATCTTACTGTAGCCAGCTGGCTGAGTGATCTTACTGTAGCCAGCTGGCTGAGTGATCTTACTGTAGCCAGCTGGCTGAGTGATCTTACTGTAGCCAGCTGGCTGAGTGATCTTACTGTAGCCAGCTGGCTGAGTGATCTTACTGTAGCCAGCTGGCTGAGTGATCTTACTGTAGCCAGCTGGCTGAGTGATCTTACTGTAGCCAGCTGGCTGAGTGATCTTACTGTAGCCAGCTGGCTGAGTGATCTTACTGTAGCCAGCTGGCTGAGTGATCTTACTGTAGCCAGCTGGCTGAGTGATCTTACTGTAGCCAGCTGGCTGAGTGATCTTACTGTAGCCAGCTGGCTGAGTGATCTTACTGTAGCCAGCTGGCTGAGTGATCTTACTGTAGCCAGCTGGCTGAGTGATCTTACTGTAGCCAGCTGGCTGAGTGATCTTACTGTAGCCAGCTGGCTGAGTGATCTTACTGTAGCCAGCTGGCTGAGTGATCTTACTGTAGCCAGCTGGCTGAGTGATCTTACTGTAGCCAGCTGGCTGAGTGATCTTACTGTAGCCAGCTGGCTGAGTGATCTTACTGTAGCCAGCTGGCTGAGTGATCTTACTGTAGCCAGCTGGCTGAGTGATCTTACTGTAGCCAGCTGGCTGAGTGATCTTACTGTAGCCAGCTGGCTGAGTGATCTTACTGTAGCCAGCTGGCTGAGTGATCTTACTGTAGCCAGCTGGCTGAGTGATCTTACTGTAGCCAGCTGGCTGAGTGATCTTACTGTAGATGGCTGAGTGATCTTACTGTAGCCAGCTGGCTGAGTGATCTTACTGTAGCCAGCTGGCTGAGTGATCTTACTGTAGCCAGCTGGCTGAGTGCCATCTTACTGTAGCCAGCTGGCTGAGTGATCTTACTGTAGCCAGCTGGCTGAGTGATCTTACTGTAGCCAGCTGGCTGAGTGATCTTACTGTAGCCAGCTGGCTGAGTGATCTTACTGTAGCCAGCTGGCTGAGTGATCTTACTGTAGCCAGCTGGCTGAGTGATCTTACTGTAGCCAGCTGGCTGAGTGATCTTACTGTAGCCAGCTGGCTGAGTGATCTTACTGTAGCCAGCTGGCTGAGTGATCTTACTGTAGCCAGCTGGCTGAGTGATCTTACTGTAGCCAGCTGGCTGAGTGATCTTACTGTAGCCAGCTGGCTGAGTGATCTTACTGTAGCCAGCTGGCTGAGTGATCTTACTGTAGCCAGCTGGCTGAGTGATCTTACTGTAGCCAGCTGGCTGAGTGATCTTACTGTAGCCAGCTGGCTGAGTGATCTTACTGTAGCCAGCTGGCTGAGTGATCTTACTGTAGCCAGCTGGCTGAGTGATCTTACTGTAGCCAGCTGGCTGAGTGATCTTACTGTAGCCAGCTGGCTGAGTGATCTTACTGTAGCCAGCTGGCTGAGTGATCTTACTGTAGCCAGCTGGCTGAGTGATCTTACTGTAGCCAGCTGGCTGAGTGATCTTACTGTAGCCAGCTGGCCGAGTGATCTTACTGTAGCCAGCTGGCCGAGTGATCTTACTGTAGCCAGCTGGCCGAGTGATCTTACTGTAGCCAGCTGGTCGAGGGATCTTTTTGTAGCCAGCTGGCCGAGTGATCTTACTGTAGCCAGCTGGTCGAGTGATCTTACTGTAGCCAGCTGGTCGAGTGATCTTACTGTAGCCAGCTGGTCGAGTGATCTTACTGTATCCAGCTGGCCGAGTGATCTTACTGTAGCCAGCTGGTCGAGGGATCTTATTGTAGCCAGCTGGCCGAGTGATCTTACTGTAGCCAGCTGGCCGAGTGATCTTACTGTAGCCAGCTGGCCGAGTGATCTTACTGTAGCCAGCTGGCCGAGTGATCTTACTGTAGCCAGCTGGTCGAGGGATCTTATTGTAGCCAGCTGGCCGAGTGGCTTACTGTAGCCAGCTGGCCGAGTGATCTTACTGTAGCCAGCTGGCCGAGTGGCTTACTGTAGCCAACTGGCCGAGTGGCTTACACACTGGTCTGGAGTCTTACAACTCACTTGCCACAAGTTCAATCCCCATCAATATTATCGTTTGTTTTCAATTATGTCATTACGATTTCGTGAGTTAACTCATCAAAGGTGTACATGTACACTTACCATCCAACTTATGACCTGCTCAACTTACGACCACTCGACTTACGACCTGCTCAACTTACGACCACTCGACTTACGACCTGCTCAACTTACGACCACTCGACTTACGACCTGCTCAACTTACGACCACTCGACTTACGACCTGCTCAACTTACGACCACTCGACTTACGACCTGCTCAACTTACGACCACTCGACTTACGACCTGCTCAACTTACGACCACTCGACTTACGACCTGCTCAACTTACGACCACTCGACTTACGACCTGCTCAACTTACGACCACTCGACTTACGACCTGCTCAACTTACGACCACTCGACTTACGACCTGCTCAACTTACGACCACTTGACTTACGACCTGCTCAACTTACGACCACTCGACTTACGACCTGCTCAACTTACAACCACTCGACTTACGACCTGCTCAACTTATGACCACTCGACTTACGACCTGCTCAACTTACGACCACTCGACTTACGACCTGCTCAACTTATGACCACTCGACTTACGACCTGCTCAACTTATGACCACTCGACTTACGACCTGCTCAACTTACGACCACTCGACTTACGACCTGCTCAACTTACGACCACTCGACTTACGACCTGCTCAACTTACGACCACTCGACTTACGACCTGCTCAACTTACGACCACTCGACTTATGACCTGCTCAACTTACGACCACTTGACTTACGACCTGCTCAACTTATGACCACTCGACTTACGACCTGCTCAACTTACGACCACTCGACTTACGACCTGCTCAACTTATGACCACTCGACTTACGACCTGCTCAACTTACGACCACTCGACTTACGACCTGCTCAACTTACGACCAGTTTCTCGGAACCGAACTCAGTCGTAAGTCGGATGGTAGGTGTATATGTGAAATTATTGTGCTTGTAAGATGGGTATCTTCTTTATATCACATAAGGATTCTTTTTTTTTTTTTTTTTTTATCACACTGGCCGATTCCCACCAAGGCAGGGTGGCCCGAAAAAGAAAAACTTTCACCATCATTCACTCCATCACTGTCTTGCCAGAAGGGTGCTTTACACTACAGTTTTTAAACTGCAACATTCACACCCCTCCTTCAGAGTGCAGGCACTGTACTTCCCATCTCCAGGACTCAAGTCCGGCCTGCCGGTTTCCCTGAATCCCTTCATAAATGTTACTTTGCTCACACTCCAACAGCACGTCAAGTATTAAAAACCATTTGTCTCCATTCACTCCTATCAAACACGCTCACGCATGCCTGCTGGAAGTCCAAGCCCCTCGCACACAAAACCTCCTTTACCCCCTCCCTCCAACCCTTCCTTGGCCGACCCCTACCCCGCCTTCCTTCCACTACAGACTGATACACTCTTGAAGTCATTCTGTTTCGCTCCATTCTCTCTACATGTCCGAACCACCTCAACAACCCTTCCTCAGCCCTCTGGACAACAGTTTTGGTAATCCCGCACCTCCTCCTAACTTCCAAACTACGAATTCTCTGCATTATATTCACACCACACATTGCCCTCAGACATGACATCTCCACTGCCTCCAGCCTTCTCCTCGCTGCAACATTCATCACCCACGCTTCACACCCATATAAGAGCGTTGGTAAAACTATACTCTCGTACATTCCCCTCTTTGCCTCCAAGGACAAAGTTCTTTGTCTCCACAGACTCCTAAGTGCACCACTCACTCTTTTTCCCTCATCAATTCTATGATTCACCTCATCTTTCATAGACCCATCCGCTGACACGTCCACTCCCAAATATCTGAATACGTTCACCTCCTCCATACTCTCTCCCTCCAATCTGATATTCAATCTTTCATCACCTAATCTTTTTGTTATCCTCATAACCTTACTCTTTCCTGTATTCACCTTTAATTTTCTTCTTTTGCACACCCTACCAAATTCATCCACCAATCTCTGCAGCTTCTCTTCAGAATCTCCCAAGAGCACAGTGTCATCAGCAAAGAGCAGCTGTGACAACTCCCACTTTGTGTGTGATTCTTTATCTTTTAACTCCACGCCTCTTGCCAAGACCCTCGCATTTACTTCTCTTACAACCCCATCTATAAATATATTAAACAACCACGGTGACATCACACATCCTTGTCTAAGGCCTACTTTTACTGGGAAAAAATTTCCCTCTTTCCTACATACTCTAACTTGAGCCTCACTATCCTCGTAAAAACTCTTCACTGCTTTCAGTAACCTACCTCCTACACCATACACTTGCAACATCTGCCACATTGCCCCCCTATCCACCCTGTCATACGCCTTTTCCAAATCCATAAATGCCACAAAGACCTCTTTAGCCTTATCTAAATACTGTTCACTTATATGTTTCACTGTAAACACCTGGTCCACACACCCCCTACCTTTCCTAAAGCCTCCTTGTTCATCTGCTATCCTATTCTCCGTCTTACTCTTAATTCTTTCAATTATAACTCTACCATACACTTTACCAGGTACACTCAACAGACTTATCCCCCTATAATTTTTGCACTCTCTTTTATCCCCTTTGCCTTTATACAAAGGAACTATGCATGCTCTCTGCCAATCCCTAGGTACCTTACCCTCTTCCATACATTTATTAAATAATTGCACCAACCACTCCAAAACTATATCCCCACCTGCTTTTAACATTTCTATCTTTATCCCATCAATCCCAGCTGCCTTACCCCCTTTCATTTTACCTACTGCCTCACGAACTTCCCCCACACTCACAACTGGCTCTTCCTCACTCCTACAAGATGTTATTCCTCCTTGCCCTATACACGAAATCACAGCTTCCCTATCTTCATCAACATTTAACAATTCCTCAAAATATTCCCTCCATCTTCCCAATACCTCTAACTCTCCATTTAATAACTCTCCTCTCCTATTTTTAACTGACAAATCCATTTGTTCTCTAGGCTTTCTTAACTTGTTAATCTCACTCCAAAACTTTTTCTTATTTTCAACAAAATTTGTTGATAACATCTCACCCACTCTCTCATTTGCTCTCTTTTTACATTGCTTCACCACTCTCTTAACCTCTCTCTTTTTCTCCATATACTCTTCCCTCCTTGCATCACTTCTACTTTGTAAAAACTTCTCATATGCTAACTTTTTCTCCCTTACTACTCTCTTTACATCATCATTCCACCAATCGCTCCTCTTCCCTCCTGCACCCACTTTCCTGTAACCACAAACTTCTGCTGAACACTCTAACACTACATTTTTAAACCTACCCCATACCTCTTCGACCCCATTGCCTATGCTCTCATTAGCCCATCTATCCTCCAATAGCTGTTTATATCTTACCCTAACTGCCTCCTCTTTTAGTTTATAAACCTTCACCTCTCTCTTCCCTGATGCTTCTATTCTCCTTGTATCCCATCTACCTTTTACTCTCAGTGTAGCTACAACTAGAAAGTGATCTGATATATCTGTGGCCCCTCTATAAACATGTACATCCTGAAGTCTACTCAACAGTCTTTTATCTACCAATACATAATCCAACAAACTACTGTCATTTCGCCCTACATCATATCGTGTATACTTATTTATCCTCTTTTTCTTAAAATATGTATTGCCTATAACTAAACCCCTTTCTAAACAAAGTTCAATCAAAGGGCTCCCATTATCATTTACACCTGGCACCCCAAACTTACCTACCACACCCTCTCTAAAAGTTTCTCCTACTTTAGCATTCAGGTCCCCTACCACAATTACTCTCTCACTTGGTTCAAAGGCTCCTATACATTCACTTAACATCTCCCAAAATCTCTCTCTCTCCTCTGCATTCCTCTCTTCTCCAGGTGCATACACGCTTATTATGACCCACTTCTCGCATCCAACCTTTACTTTAATCCACATAATTCTTGAATTTACACATTCATATTCTCTTTTCCCCTTCCATAACTGATCATTTAACATTACTGCTACCCCTTCCTTTGCTCTAACTCTCTCAGATACTCCAGATTTAATCCCATTTATTTCCCCCCACTGAAACTCTCCTACCCCATTCAGCTTTGTTTCGCTTAGAGCCAGGACATCCAACTTCTTTTCATTCATAACATCAGCAATCATCTGTTTCTTGTCATCCGCACTACATCCACGCACATTTAAGCATCCCAGTTTTATAAAGTTTTTCTTCTTCTCTTTTTTAGTAAATGTATACAGGAGAAGGGGTTACTAGCCCATTGCTCCCGGCATTTTAGTCGCCTCATACGACACGCATGGCTTACGGAGGAAAGATTCTTTTCCACTTCCCCATGGACAATAGAAGAAATAAAAAAGAACAAGAGCTATTTAGAAAAAGGAGAAAAACCTAGATGTATGTATATATATATATGCATGTGCGTGTCTGTGAAGTGTGACCAAAGTGTAAGTAGGAGTAGCAAGATATCCCTGTTATCTAGCGTGTTTATGAGACAGAAAAAGAAACCAGCAATCCTACCATCATGCAAAACAGTTACAGGTTTTTGTTTCACAGTCATCTGGCAGGACGGTAGTACTTCCCTGGGTGGTTGCTGTCTACCAACCTACTACTTATAAGGATTCTATTAATTATTAATTATTAATTATTAAATTTTCCAGCACGATGGCCTACAATTATGCTCCCAACCCAGACAAACAGTGGTTGTTGCAGTTCATTGGTCGCATGCACGACATCGAGCTCAAGTTTACTGATCTTCTCATGACTAAGCGTCTCCAAACTCTTCAGACCATCGATGAGTCGGTTGCCAAGGTGAGTGTATAGGAAGGTACTGCTGACTATCATGATGTGTGCTGACAGTAGGGTGTCTAGGAAGGTACTGCTGACTATCATGATGTGTGCTGACAGTAGGGTGTCTAGGAAGGTACTGCTGACTATCATGATGTGTGCTGACAGTAGGGTGTCTAGGAAGGTACTGCTGACTATCATGATGTGTGCTGACAGTAGGGTGTCTAGGAAGGTACTGCTGACTATCATGATGTGTGCTGACAGTAGGGTGTCTAGGAAGGTACTGCTGACTATCATGATGTGTGCTGACAGTAGGGTGTCTAGGAAGGTACTGCTGACTATCATGATGTGTGCTGACAGTAGGGTGTCTAGGAAGGTACTGCTGACTATCATGATGTGTGCTGACAGTAGGGTGTCTAGGAAGGTACTGCTGACTATCATGATGTGTGCTGACAGTAGGGTGTCTAGGAAGGTACTGCTGACTATCATGATGTGTGCTGACAGTAGGGTGTCTAGGAAGGTACTGCTGACTATCATGATGTGTGCTGACAGTAGGGTGTCTAGGAAGGTACTGCTGACTATCATGATGTGTGCTGACAGTAGGGTGTCTAGGAAGGTACGGCTGACTATCATGATGTGTGCTGACAGTAGGGTGTCTAGGAAGGTACTGCTGACTATCATGATGTGTGCTGACAGTAGGGTGTCTAGGAAGGTACTGCTGACTATCATGATGTGTGCTGACAGTAGGGTGTCTAGGAAGGTACTGCTGACTATCATGATGTGTGCTGACAGTAGGGTGTCTAGGAAGGTACTGCTGACTATCATGATGTGTGCTGACAGTAGGGTGTCTAGGAAGGTACTGCTGACTATCATGATGTGTGCTGACAGTAGGGTGTCTAGGAAGGTACTGCTGACTATCATGATGTGTGCTGACAGTAGGGTGTCTAGGAAGGTACTGCTGACTATCATGATGTGTGCTGACAGTAGGGTGTCTAGGAAGGTACTGCTGACTATCATGATGTGTGCTGACAGTAGGGTGTCTAGGAAGGTACTGCTGACTATCATGATGTGTGCTGACAGTAGGGTGTCTAGGAAGGTACTGCTGACTATCATGATGTGTGCTGACAGTAGGGTGTCTAGAAAGGTACTGCTGACTATCATGATGTGTGCTGACAGTAGGGTGTCTAGGAAGGTACTGCTGACTATCATGATGTGTGCTGACAGTAGGGTGTATAGGAAGGTACTGCTGACTATCATGATGTGTGCTGACAGTAGGGTGTCTAGGAAGGTACTGCTGACTATCATGATGTGTGCTGACAGTAGGGTGTCTAGGAAGTTACTGCTGACCATCATGATGTGTGCTGACAGTAGGGTGTCAAGGAAGGTACTGCTGACTATCATGATGTGTGCTGACAATAGGGTGTCTAGGAAGTTACTGCTGACCATCATGATGTGTGCTGACAGTAGGGTATCTAGGAAGGTACTGCTGACCATCATGATGTGTGCTGACAGTAGGGTGTAAAGGAAGGTACTGCTGACTATCATGATGTGTGCTGACAGTAGGGTGTCCAGGAAGGTACTGCTGACTATCATGATGTGCGCAGACAGTAGGGTATCTAGGAAGGTACTGCTGACTATCATGATGTGTGCTGACAGTAGGGTGTCTAGGAAGGTACTGCTGACTTTCATGATGTGTGCTGACAGAAGGGTGTCTAGGAAGGTAATGCTGACTATCATGATGTGTGCTGACAATAGGGTGTCTAGGAAGGTACTGCTGACTATCATGATGTGTGCTGACAGTAGGGTGTCTAGGAAGGTACTGCTGACTATCATGATGTGTGCTGACAGTAGGGTGTATAGGAAGGTACTGCTGACTATCATGATGTGTGCTGACAGTAGGGTGTCTAGGAAGGTACTGCTGACTATCATGATGTGTGCTGACAGTAGGGTGTATAGGAAGGTACTGCTGACTATCATGATGTGTGCTGACAGTAATCTCTTGTTATGTAGATAGGGTTCATTACTGACATGGTTCATTACTGACATGGTTCATTACTGACATGGTTCATTACTGACATGGTTCATTACTGACATGGTTCATTACTGACATGGTTCATTACTGACATGGTTCATTACTGACATGGTTCATTACTGACATGGTTCATTACTGACATGGTTCATTACTGACAGGGTTCATTACTGACATGGTTCATTACTGACATGGTTCATTACTGACATGGTTCATTACTGACATGGTTCATTACTGACAGGGTTCATTACTCACAGGGTTCATTACTGACATGGTTCATTACTGACATGGTTCATTACTGACAGGGTTCATTACTGACATGGTTCATTACCGACATGGTTCATTACTGACATGGTTCATTACTGACATGGTTCATTACTGACATGGTTCATTACTGACATGGTTCATTACTGACATGGTTCATTACTGACATGGTTCATTACTGACATGGTTCATTACTGACATGGTTCATTACTGACATGGTTCATTACTGACATGGTTCATTACTGACATGGTTCATTACTGACATGGTTCATTACTGACATGGTTCATTACTGACATGGTTCATTACTGACAGGGTTCATTACTGACATGGTTCATTACCGACATGGTTCATTACTGACATGGTTCATTACTGACATGGTTCATTACTGACAGGGTTCATTACTGACATGGTTCATTACTGACATGGTTCATTACTGACATGGTTCATTACTGACAGGGTTCATTACTGACATGGTTCATTACTGACATGGTTCATTACTGACATGGTTCATTACTGACATGGTTCATTACTGACATGGTTCATTACTGACATGGTTCATTACTGACATGGTTCATTACTGACAGGGTTCATTACTGACAGGGTTCATTACTGACATGGTTCATTACTGACATGGTTCATTACTGACATGGTTCATTACTGACAGGGTTCATTACTGACATGGTTCATTACTGACATGGTTCATTACTGACATGGTTCATTACTGACATTGTTCATTACTGACATGGTTCATTACTGACATGGTTCATTACTGACATGGTTCATTACTGACATGGTTCATTACTGACATGGTTCATTACTGACCCATGGTTCATTACTGACATGGTTCATTACTGACATGGTTCATTACTGACATGGTTCATTACTGACATGGTTCATTACTGACCCATGGTTCATTACTGACATGGTTCATTACTGACATGGTTCATTACTGACATGGTTCATTACTGACATGGTTCATTACTGACATGGTTCATTACTGACCCATGGTTCATTACTGACATGGTTCATTACTGACATGGTTCATTACTGACATGGTTCATTACTGACATGGATCATTACTGACATGGTTCATTACTGACATGGTTCATTACTGACCCATGGTTCATTACTGACATGGTTCATTACTGACATGGTTCATTACTGATATGGTTCATTACTGACATGGTTCATTACTGACATGGTTCATTACTGACATGGTTCATTACTAACATGGTTCATTACTGACATGGTTCATTACTGACATGGTTCATTACTGACATGGTTCATTACTGACATTGTTCATTACTGACATGGTTCATTACTGACCCATGGTTCATTATTGACATGGTTCATTACTAACATGGTTCATTACTGACATGGTTCATTACTAACATGGTTCATTACTGACATGGTTCATTACTGACATGGTTCATTACTGACATGGTTCATTACTGACATTGTTCATTACTGACATGGTTCATTACTGACATGGTTCATTACTAACATGGTTCATTACTGACATGGTTCATTACTGACCC
This sequence comes from Cherax quadricarinatus, assembly GCF_038502225.1. NCBI lineage: Eukaryota > Metazoa > Arthropoda > Malacostraca > Decapoda > Parastacidae > Cherax > Cherax quadricarinatus. The sequence continues at coordinate 16,741,116 of NC_091380.1, forward strand.
ATGGTTCATTACTGACATGGTTCATTACTGACATGGTTCATTACTGACATGGTTCATTACTGACCCATGGTTCATTACTGACCCATGGTTCATTACTGACATGGTTCATTACTGACATTGTTCATTACTGACATGGTTCATTACTGACATGGTTCATTACTGACATGGTTCATTACTGACCCATGGTTCATTACTGACATGGTTAATTACTAACATGGTTCATTACTGACATGGTTCATTACTGACATTGTTCATTACTGACATGGTTCATTACTGACCCATGGTTCATTACTGACCCATGGTTCATTACTGACATGGTTCATTACTGACATGGTTCATTACTGACATGGTTCATTACTGACCCATGGTTCATTACTGACATGGTTCATTACTAACATGGTTCATTACTGACCCATGGTTCATTACTGACATGGTTCATTACTGACATGGTTCATTACTGACATGGTTCATTACTGACCCATGGTTCATTACTGACATGGTTCATTACTGACATGGTTCATTACTGACATGGTTCATTACTGACATGGTTCATTACTGACATGGTTCATTATTTACATGGATCATTACTGACATGGTTCATTACTGACCCATGGTTCATTACTGACCCATGGTTCATTACTGACATGGTTCTTTACTGACATGGTTCATTACTGACATGGTTCATTACTGACATGGTTCATTACTGACATGGTTCATTACTGACATGGTTCATTACTGACCCACGGTTCATTACTGACATGGTTCATTACTGACATGGTTCATTACTGACCCATGGTTCATTACTGACCCATGGTTCATTACTGACATGGTTCATTACTGACATGGTTCATTACTGACATGGTTCATTACTGACCCACGGTTCATTACTGACATGGTTCATTACTGACCCATGGTTCATTACTGACATGGTTCATTACTGACATGGTTCATTACTGACATGGTTCATTACTGACATGGTTCATTACTGACATGGTTCATTACTGACATGGTTAATTACTGACCCACGGTTCATTACTGACATGGTTCATTACTGACATGGTTCATTACTGACCCATGGTTCATTACTGACCCATGGTTCATTACTGACCCATGGTTCATTACTGACCCACGGTTCATTACTGACATGGTTCATTACTGACATGGTTCATTACTGACATGGTTCATTACTGACATGGTTCATTACTGACATGGTTCATTACTGACCCATGGTTCATTACTGACCCATGGTTCATTAATGACCCATGGTTCATTACTGACATGGTTCATTACTGACATGGTTCATTACTGACATGATTCATTACTGACATGGTTCATTACTGACATGGTTCATTACTGACCCATGGTTCATTACTGACATGGTTCATTACTGACATGGTTCATTACTGACCCATGGTTCATTACTGACCCATGTTTCATTACTGATATGGTTCATTACTGACATGGTTCATTACTGACATGGTTCATTACTGACCCATGGTTCATTACTGACCCATGGTTCATTACTGACATGGTTCATTACTGACATGGTTCATTACTGACATGGTTCATTACTGACCCATGGTTCATTGCTGACCCATGGTTCATTACCGACATGGTTCATTACTGACATGGTTCATTACTGACATGGTTCATTACTGACATGGTTCATTACTGACATGGTTCATTACTGACATGGTTCATTACTGACATGGTTCATTACTGACCAATGGTTCATTACTGACCCATGGTTCATTACTGACATGGTTCATTACTGACATGATTCATTACTGACGTGGTTCATTACTGACCCATGGTTCATTACTGACCCATGGTTCATTACTGACATGGTTCATTACTGACATGGTTCATTACTGACATGGTTCATAACTGACCCATGGTTCATTACTGACATGTTTCATTGCTGACATGGTTCATTACTGACATGGTTCATTACTGACGTGGTTCATTACTGACATGGTTCATTACTGACATGGTTCATTACTGACATGGTTCATTACTGACATTGTTCATTACTGACGTGGTTCATTACTGACATGGTTCATTACTGACATGGTTCATAACTGACATGGTTCATTACTGACATGGTTCATTACTGACATGGTTCATAACTGACATGGTTCGTTACTGACATGGTTCATTACTGACATGGTTCATTACTGACATGGTTCATTACTGACATGGTTCATTACTGACATGGTTCATTACTGACATGGTTCCTAACTGACATGGTTCATTACTGACATGGTTCATTACTGACATGGTTCATTACTGACATGGTTCATTACTGACATGGTTCATTACTGATCCATGGTTCATTACTTACATGGTTCATTACTGACATGGTTCATTACTGACATGGTTCATTACTGACTCATGGTTCATTACTGACATGGTTCATTACCGACATGGTTCATTACTGACATGGTTCATTACTGACATGGTTCATTACTGACATGGTTCATTACTGACATGGTTCATTACTGACATGGTTAATTACTGACCCATGGTTCATTACTGACATGGTTCATTACCGACATGGTTCATTACTGACATGGTTCATTACTGACATGGTTCATTACTGACATGGTTCACTACTAACATGGTTCATTACTAACATGGTTCATTACTAACATGGTTCATTACTGACATGGTTCATTACTGACATGGTTCATTACTGACATGGTTCATTACTGACATGGTTCATTACTGACATGGTTCATTACTGACATGGTTCATTACTGACCAATGGTTCATTACTGACATGGTTCATTACCGACATGGTTCATTACTGACATGGTTCATTACTGACATGGTTCATTACTGACATGGTTCATTACTAACATGGTTCATTACTGACATGGTTCATTACTGACATGGTTCATTACTGACATGGTTCATTACTAACATGGTTCATTACTGACATGGTTCATTACTGACATGGTTCATTACTGACATGGTTCATTACTGACATGGTTCATTACTGACATGGTTCATTACTGACATGGTTCATTACTGACATGGTTCATTACTGACATGGTTCATTACTGACATGGTTCATTACTGACATGGTTAATTACTGACCCATGGTTCATTACTGACATGGTTCATTACCGACATGGTTCATTACTGACATGGTTCATTACTGACATGGTTCATTACTGACATGGTTCACTACTAACATGGTTCATTACTAACATGGTTCATTAAAAACATGGTTCATTACTGACATGGTTCATTACTGACATGGTTCATTACTGACATGGTTCATTACTGACATGGTTCATTACTGACCCATGGTTCATTACTGACATGGTTCATTACCGACATGGTTCATTACTGACATGGTTCATTGCTGACATGGTTCATTACTGACATGGTTCATTACTGACATGGTTCATTACTGACATGGTTCATTACTAACATGGTTCATTACTGACATGGTTCATTACTGACATGGTTCATTACTGACATGGTTCATTACTGACATGGTTCATTACTGACCTTGTTCATTACTGACATGGTTCATTACTGACTTGGTTCATTACTGACATGGTTCATTACTGACATGGTTCATTACTAACATGGTTCATTACTGACATGGTTCATTACTGACATGGTTCATTACTGACATGGTTCATTACTGACATGGTTCATTACTAACATGGTTCATTACTGACATGGTTCATTACTGACATGGTTCATTACTGACATGGTTCATTACTGACATGGTTCATTACTGACCCATGGTTCATTACTGACATGGTTCATTACCGACATGGTTCATTACTGACATGGTTCATTACTGACATGGTTCATTACTGACATGGTTCATTACTGACATGGTTCATTACTGACATGGTTCATTACTGACATGGTTCATTACTAACATGGTTCATTACTGACATGGTTCATTACTGACATGGTTCATTACTGACATGGTTCATTACTGACATGGTTCATTACTGACATGGTTCATTACTGACATGGTTCATTGCTAACATGGTTCATTACTGACATGGTTCATTACTGACATGGTTCATTACTGACATGGTTCATCACTGACGTGGTTCATTACTGACATGGTTCATTACTGACATGGTTCATTACTGACATTGTTCATTACTGCCATGGTTCATTACTGACATGGTTCATTACTAACATGGTTCATTACTAACATGGTTCATTACTGACATGGTTCATTACTGACGTTTTTTCATTACTGACATGGTTCATTACTGACATGGTTCATTACTGACATGGTTCATTACTGACATGGTTCATTACCGACCCATGGTTCATTACTGACATGGTTCATTACTGACATGGTTCATTACTAACATGGTTCATTACTGATATGGTTCATTACTGACATGGTTCATTACTGACATGGTTCATTACTGACATGGTTCATTACTGACATGGTTCGTTACTGACATGGTTCATTACTGACATGGTTCATTACTGACATTGTTCATTACTGACATGGTTCATTACTGACATGGTTCATTACTAACATGGTTCATTACTGACATGGTTCATTACTGACATGGTTCATTACTGACATGGTTCATTACTAACATGGTTCATTACTGACATGGTTCATTACTGACATGGTTCATTACTGACATGGTTCATTACTGACATGGTTCATTACTGACATGGTTCATTACTGACATGGTTCATTACTGACATGGTTCATTACTGACATGGTTCATTACTGACATGGTTCATTGCTGACATGGTGCATTACTGACATGGTTCATTACTGACATGGTTCATTACTGACATGGTTCATTACTGACATGGTTCATTACTGACATGGTTCATTACTAACATGGTTCATTACTGACATGGTTCATTACTGACATGGTTCATTACTGACATGCTTCATTACTGACATGGTTCATTACTGACATGGATCATTACTAACATGGTTCATTACTGACATGGTTCATTACTGACATGGTTCATTACTGACATGGTTCATTACTGACATGGTTCATTACTGACATTGTTCATTACTGACATGGTTCATTACTAACATGGTTCATTACTGACATGGTTCATTACTGACATGGTTCATTACTGACATGGTTCATTACTGACATGGTTCATTACTGACATGGTTCATTACTGACCCATGGTTCATTACTGACATGGTTCACTACTGACCCATGGTTCATTACTGACATGGTTCATTACTGACCCATGGTTCATTACTGACATGGTTCATTACTGACATGGTTCTTTACTGACATGGTTCATTACTGACATGGTTCATTACTGACATGGTTCATTACTGACATGGTTCATTACTGACATGTTTCATTACTGACCCATGGTTCATTATTGACATGGTTCATTACTGACATGGTTCATTACTAACATGGTTCATTACTGACATGGTTCATTACTGACATGGTTCATTACTGACGTTGTTCATTACTGACATGGTTCATTACTGACATGGTTCATTACTGACATGGTTCATTACTGACATGGTTCATTACCGACCCATGGTTCATTACTGACATGGTTCATTACTGACATGGTTCATTACTAACATGGTTCATTACTGATATGGTTCATTACTGACATGGTTCATTACTGACATGGTTCATTACTGACATGGTTCATTACTGACATGGTTCGTTACTGACATGGTTCATTACTGACATGGTTCATTACTGACATTGTTCATTACTGACATGGTTCATTACTGACATGGTTCATTACTAACATGGTTCATTACTGACATGGTTCATTACTGACATGGTTCATTACTGACATGGTTCATTACTAACATTGTTCATTACTGACATGGTTCATTACTGACATGGTTCATTACTGACATGGTTCATTACTGACATGGTTCATTACTGACATGGTTCATTACTGACATGGTTCATTACTGACATGGTTCATTACTGACATGGTTCATTACTGACATGGTTCATTACTGACATGGTTCATTGCTGACATGGTGCATTACTGACATGGTTCATTACTGACATGGTTCATTACTGACATGGTTCATTACTGACATGGTTCATTACTGACATGGTTCATTACTAACATGGTTCATTACTGACATGGTTCATTACTGACATGGTTCATTACTGACATGGTTCATTACTGACATGGATCATTACTAACATGGTTCATTACTGACATGGTTCATTACTGACATGGTTCATTACTGACAGGGTTCATTACTGACAGGGTTCATTACTGACATGGTTCATTACTGACATGGTTCATTACTGACAGGGTTCATTACTGACATGGTTCATTACTGACATGGTTCATTACTGACATGGTTCATTACTGACATTGTTCATTACTGACATGGTTCATTACTGACATGGTTCATTACTGACATGGATCATTACTAACATGGTTCATTACTGACATGGTTCATTACTGACATGGTTCATTACTGACATGGTTCATTACTGACATGGTTCATTACTGACATTGTTCATTACTGACATGGTTCATTACTAACATGGTTCATTACTGACATGGTTCATTACTGACAGGGTTCATTACTGACAGGGTTCATTACTGACATGGTTCATTACTGACATGGTTCATTACTGACATGGTTCATTACTGACAGGGTTCATTACTGACATGGTTCATTACTGACATGGTTCATTACTGACATGGTTCATTACTGACATTGTTCATTACTGACATGGTTCATTACTGACATGGTTCATTACTGACATGGTTCATTACTGACATGGTTCATTACTGACATGGTTCATTACTGACCCATGGTTCATTACTGACATGGTTCATTACTGACATGGTTCATTACTGACATGGTTCATTACTGACATGGTTCATTACTGACCCATGGTTCATTACTGACATGGTTCATTACTGACATGGTTCATTACTGACATGGTTCATTACTGACATGGTTCATTACTGACATGGTTCATTACTGACATGGTTCATTACTGACCCATGGTTCATTACTGACATGGTTCATTACTGACATGGTTCATTACTGACATGGTTCATTACTGACATGGATCATTACTGACATGGTTCATTACTGACATGGTTCATTACTGACCCATGGTTCATTACTGACATGGTTCATTACTGACATGGTTCATTACTGACATGGTTCATTACTGACATAGTTCATTACTGACATGGTTCATTACTGACATGGTTCATTACTGACATGGTTCATTACTAACATGGTTCATTACTGACATGGTTCATTACTGACATGGTTCATTACTGACATGGTTCATTACTGACATTGTTCATTACTGACATGGTTCATTACTGACCCATGGTTCATTACTGACATGGTTCATTACTAACATGGTTCATTACTGACATGGTTCATTACTAACATGGTTCATTACTGACATGGTTCATTACTGACATGGTTCATTACTGACATGGTTCATTACTAACATTGTTCATTACTGACATGGTCCATTACTAACATGGTTCATTACTGACATGGTTCATTACTGACCCATGGTTCATTACTGACATGGTTCATTACTGACATGGTTCATTACTGACATGGTTCATTACTGACCCATGGTTCATTACTGACCCATGGTTCATTACTGACATGGTTCATTACTGACATTGTTCATTACTGACATGGTTCATTACTGACATGGTTCATTACTGACATGGTTCATTACTGACCCATGGTTCATTACTGACATGGTTCATTACTAACATGGTTCATTACTGACATGGTTCATTACTGACATTATTCATTACTGACATGGTTCATTACTGACCCATGGTTCATTACTGACCCATGGTTCATTACTGACATGGTTCATTACTGACATGGTTCATTACTGACATGGTTCATTACTGACCCATGGTTCATTACTGACATGGTTCATTACTAACATGGTTCATTACTGACCCATGGTTCATTACTGACATGGTTCATTACTGACATGGTTCATTACTGACATGGTTCATTACTGACCCATGGTTCATTACTGACATGGTTCATTACTGACATGGTTCATTACTGACATGGTTCATTACTGACATGGTTCATTACTGACATGGTTCATTATTTACATGGATCATTACTGACATGGTTCATTACTGACCCATGGTTCATTACTGACCCATGGTTCATTACTGACATGGTTCTTTACTGACATGGTTCATTACTGACATGGTTCATTACTGACATGGTTCATTACTGACATGGTTCATTACTGACATGGTTCATTACTGACCTACGGTTCATTACTGACATGGTTCATTACTGACATGGTTCATTACTGACCCATGGTTCATTACTGACCCATGGTTCATTACTGACATGGTTCATTACTGACATGGTTCATTACTGACATGGTTCATTACTGACCCACGGTTCATTACTGACATGGTTCATTACTGACCCATGGTTCATTACTGACATGGTTCATTACTGACATGGTTCATTACTGACATGGTTCATTACTGACATGGTTCATTACTGACATGGTTCATTACTGACATAGTTAATTACTGACCCACGGTTCATTACTGACATGGTTCATTACTGACATGGTTCATTACTGACCCATGGTTCATTACTGACCCATGGTTCATTACTGACCCATGGTTCATTACTGACCCACGGTTCATTACTGACATGGTTCATTACTGACATGGTTCATTACTGACATGGTTCATTACTGACATGGTTCATTACTGACATGGTTCATTACTGACCCATGGTTCATTACTGACCCATGGTTCATTACTGACCCATGGTTCATTACTGACATGGTTCATTACTGACATGGTTCATTACTGACATGATTCATTACTGACATGGTTCATTACTGACATGGTTCATTACTGACCCATGGTTCATTACTGACATGGTTCATTACTGACATGGTTCATTACTGACCCATGGTTCATTACTGACCCATGTTTCATTACTGATATGGTTCATTACTGACATGGTTCATTACTGACATGGTTCATTACTGACCCATGGTTCATTACTGACCCATGGTTCATTACTGACATGGTTCATTACTGACATGGTTCATTACTGACATGGTTCATTACTGACCCATGGTTCATTACTGACCCATGGTTCATTACCGACATGGTTCATTACTGACATGGTTCATTACTGACATGGTTCATTACTGACATGGTTCATTACTGACATGGTTCATTACTGACATGGTTCATTACTAACATGGTTCATTACTGACATGGTTCATTACTGACATGGTTCATTACTGACATGGTTCATTACTAACATGGTTCATTACTGACATGGTTCATTACTGACATGGTTCATTACTGACATGGTTCATTACTGACATGGTTCATTACTGACATGGTTCATTACTGACATGGTTCATTACTGACATGGTTCATTACTGACATGGTTCATTGCTGACATGGTGCATTACTGACATGGTTCATTACTGACATGGTTCATTACTGACATGGTTCATTACTGACATGGTTCATTACTGACATGGTTCATTACTAACATGGTTCATTACTGACATGGTTCATTACTGACATGGTTCATTACTGATATGCTTCATTACTGACATGGTTCATTACTGACATGGATCATTACTAACATGGTTCATTACTGACATGGTTCATTACTGACATGGTTCATTACTGACATTGTTCATTACTGACATGGTTCATTACTAACATGGTTCATTACTGACATGGTTCATTACTGACATGGTTCATTACTGACATGGTTCATTACTGACATGGTTCATTACTGACATGGTTCATTACTGACCCATGGTTCATTACTGACATGGTTCACTACTGACCCATGGTTCATTACTGACATGGTTCATTACTGACATGGTTCATTACTGACATGGTTCATTACTGACATGTTTCATTACTGACCCATGGTTCATTACTGACATGGTTCATTACTGACATGGTTCATTACTAACATGGTTCATTACTGACATGGTTCATTACTGACATGGTTCATTACTGACGTTGTTCATTACTGACATGGTTCATTACTGACATGGTTCATTACTGACATGGTTCATTACTGACATGGTTCATTACCGACCCATGGTTCATTACTGACATGGTTCATTACTGACATGGTTCATTACTAACATGGTTCATTACTGATATGGTTCATTACTGACATGGTTCATTACTGACATGGTTCATTACTGACATGGTTCATTACTGACATGGTTCGTTACTGACATGGTTCATTACTGACATGGTTCATTACTGACATTGTTCATTACTGACATGGTTCATTACTGACATGGTTCATTACTAACATGGTTCATTACTGACATGGTTCATTACTGACATGGTTCATTACTGACATGGTTCATTACTAACATTGTTCATTACTGACATGGTTCATTACTGACATGGTTCATTACTGACATGGTTCATTACTGACATGGTTCATTACTGACATGGTTCATTACTGACATGGTTCATTACTGACATGGTTCATTACTGACATGGTTCATTACTGACATGGTTCATTACTGACATGGTTCATTACTGACATGGTTCATTGCTGACATGGTGCATTACTGACATGGTTCATTACTGACATGGTTCATTACTGACATGGTTCATTACTGACATGGTTCATTACTGACATGGTTCATTACTAACATGGTTCATTACTGACATGGTTCATTACTGACATGGTTCATTACTGACATGGTTCATTACTGACATGGATCATTACTAACATGGTTCATTACTGACATGGTTCATTACTGACATGGTTCATTACTGACAGGGTTCATTACTGACAGGGTTCATTACTGACATGGTTCATTACTGACATGGTTCATTACTGACATTGTTCATTACTGACATGGTTCATTACTGACATGGTTCATTACTGACATGGTTCATTACTGACATTGTTCATTACTGACATGGTTCATTACTGACATGGTTCATTACTGACATGGATCATTACTAACATGGTTCATTACTGACATGGTTCATTACTGACATGGTTCATTACTGACATGGTTCATTACTGACATGGTTCATTACTAACATTGTTCATTACTGACATGGTTCATTACTAACATGGTTCATTACTGACATGGTTCATTACTGACAGGGTTCATTACTGACAGGGTTCATTACTTACATGGTTCATTACTGACATGGTTCATTACTGACATGGTTCATTACTGACAGGGTTCATTACTGACATGGTTCATTACTGACATGGTTCATTACTGACATGGTTCATTACTGACATTGTTCATTACTGACATGGTTCATTACTGACATGGTTCATTACTGACATGGTTCATTACTGACATGGTTCATTACTGACATGGTTCATTACTGACCCATGGTTCATTACTGACATGGTTCATTACTGACATGGTTCATTACTGACATGGTTCATTACTGACATGGTTCATTACTGACCCATGGTTCATTACTGACATGGTTCATTACTGACATGGTTCATTACTGACATGGTTCATTACTGACATGGTTCATTACTGACATGGTTCATTACTGACATGGTTCATTACTGACATGGTTCATTACTGACCCATGGTTCATTACTGACATGGTTCATTACTGACATGGTTCATTACTGACATGGTTCATTACTGACATGGATCATTACTGACATGGTTCATTACTGACATGGTTCATTACTGACCCATGGTTCATTACTGACATGGTTCATTACTGACATGGTTCATTACTGACATGGTTCATTACTGACATAGTTCATTACTGACATGGTTCATTACTGACATGGTTCATTACTGACATGGTTCATTACTAACATGGTTCATTACTGACATGGTTCATTACTGACATGGTTCATTACTGACATGGTTCATTACTGACATTGTTCATTACTGACATGGTTCATTACTGACCCATGGTTCATTACTGACATGGTTCATTACTAACATGGTTCATTACTGACATGGTTCATTACTAACATGGTTCATTACTGACATGGTTCATTACTGACATGGTTCATTACTGACATGGTTCATTACTGACATTGTTCATTACTGACATGGTTCATTACTAACATGGTTCATTACTGACATGGTTCATTACTGACCCATGGTTCATTACTGACATGGTTCATTACTGACATGGTTCATTACTGACATGGTTCATTACTGACCCATGGTTCATTACTGACCCATGGTTCATTACTGACATGGTTCATTACTGACATTGTTCATTACTGACATGGTTCATTACTGACATGGTTCATTACTGACATGGTTCATTACTGACCCATGGTTCATTACTGACATGGTTCATTACTAACATGGTTCATTACTGACATGGTTCATTACTGACATTGTTCATTACTGACATGGTTCATTACTGACCCATGGTTCATTACTGACCCATGGTTCATTACTGACATGGTTCATTACTGACATGGTTCATTACTGACATGGTTCATTACTGACCCATGGTTCATTACTGACATGGTTCATTACTAACATGGTTCATTACTGACCCATGGTTCAGTACTGACATGGTTCATTACTGACATGGTTCATTACTGATATGGTTCATTACTGACCCATGGTTCATTACTGACATGGTTCATTACTGACATGGTTCATTACTGACATGGTTCATTACTGACATGGTTCATTACTGACATGGTTCATTATTTACATGGATCATTACTGACATGGTTCATTACTGACCCATGGTTCATTACTGACCCATGGTTCATTACTGACATGGTTCTTTACTGACATGGTTCATTACTGACATGGTTCATTACTGACATGGTTCATTACTGACATGGTTCATTACTGACATGGTTCATTACTGACCCACGGTTCATTACTGACATGGTTCATTACTGACATGGTTCATTACTGACCCATGGTTCATTACTGACCCATGGTTCATTACTGACATGGTTCATTACTGACATGGTTCATTACTGACATGGTTCATTACTGACCCACGGTTCATTACTGACATGGTTCATTACTGACCCATGGTTCATTACTGACATGGTTCATTACTGACATGGTTCATTACTGACATGGTTCATTACTGACATGGTTCATTACTGACATGGTTCATTACTGACATAGTTAATTACTGACCCACGGTTCATTACTGACATGGTTCATTACTGACATGGTTCATTACTGACCATGGTTCATTACTGACCCATGGTTCATTACTGACCCATGGTTCATTACTGACCCACGGTTCATTACTGACATGGTTCATTACTGACATGGTTCATTACTGACATGGTTCATTACTGACATGGTTCATTACTGACATGGTTCATTACTGACCCATGGTTCATTACTGACCCATGGTTCATTACTGACCCATGGTTCATTACTGACATGGTTCATTACTGACATGGTTCATTACTGACATGATTCATTACTGACATGGTTCATTACTGACATGGTTCATTACTGACCCATGGTTCATTACTGACATGGTTCATTACTGACATGGTTCATTACTGACCCATGGTTCATTACTGACCCATGTTTCATTACTGATATGGTTCATTACTGACATGGTTCATTACTGACATGGTTCATTACTGACCCATGGTTCATTACTGACCCATGGTTAATTACTGACATGGTTCATTACTGACATGGTTCATTACTGACATGGTTCATTACTGACCCATGGTTCATTACTGACCCATGGTTCATTACCGACATGGTTCATTACTGACATGGTTCATTACTGACATGGTTCATTACTGACATGGTTCATTACTGACATGGTTCATTACTGACATGGTTCATTACTGACATGGTTCATTACTGACCAATGGTTCATTACTGACCCATGGTTCATTACTGACATGGTTCATTACTGACATGATTCATTACTGACGTGGTTCATTACTGACCCATGGTTCATTACTGACCCATGGTTCATTACTGACATGGTTCATTACTGACATGGTTCATTACTGACATGGTTCATAACTGACCCATGGTTCATTACTGACATGTTTCATTGCTGACATGGTTCATTACTGACATGGTTCATTACTGACGTGGTTCATTACTGACATGGTTCATTACTGACATGGTACGTTACTGACATGGTTCATTACTGACATTGTTCATTACTGACGTGGTTCATTACTGACATGGTTCATTACTGACATGGTTCATAACTGACATGGTTCATTACTGACATGGTTCATTACTGACATGGTTCATAACTGACATGGTTCATTACTGACATGGTTCATTACTGACATGGTTCATTACTGACATGGTTCATTACTGACATGGTTCATTACTGACATGGTTCATTACTGACATGGTTCCTAACTGACATGGTTCATTACTGACATGGTTCATTACTGACATGGTTCATTACTGACATGGTTCATTACTGACATGGTTCATTACTGATCCATGGTTCATTACTTACATGGTTCATTACTGACATGGTTCATTACTGACATGGTTCATTACTGACCCATGGTTCATTACTGACATGGTTCATTACCGACATGGTTCATTACTGACATGGTTCATTACTGACATGGTTCATTACTGACATGGTTCATTACTGACATGGTTCATTACTGACATGGTTAATTACTGACCCATGGTTCATTACTGACATGGTTCATTACCGACATGGTTCATTACTGACATGGTTCATTACTGACATGGTTCATTACTGACATGGTTCACTACTAACATGGTTCATTACTAACATGGTTCATTACTAACATGGTTCATTACTGACATGGTTCATTACTGACATGGTTCATTACTGACATGGTTCATTACTGACATGGTTCATTACTGACATGGTTCATTACTGACATGGTTCATTACTGACCAATGGTTCATTACTGACATGGTTCATTACCGACATGGTTCATTACTGACATGGTTCATTACTGACATGGTTCATTACTGACATCGTTCATTACTGACATGGTTCATTACTGACATGGTTCATTACTGACATGGTTCATTACTGACATGGTTCATTACTGACATGGTTCATTACTAACATGGTTCATTACTGACATGGTTCATTACTGACATGGTTCATTACTGACATGGTTCATTACTGACATGGTTCATTACTGACATGGTTCATTACTGACATGGTTCATTACTGACATGGTTCATTACTGACATGGTTAATTACTGACCCATGGTTCATTACTGACATGGTTCATTACCGACACGGTTCATTACTGACATGGTTCATTACTGACATGGTTCATTACTGACATGGTTCACTACTAACATGGTTCATTACTAACATGGTTCATTACTAACATGGTTCATTACTGACATGGTTCATTACTGACATGGTTCATTACTGACATGGTTCATTACTGACATGGTTCATTACTGACCCATGGTTCATTACTGACATGGTTCATTACCGACATGGTTCATTACTGACATGGTTCATTGCTGACATGGTTCATTACTGACATGGTTCATTACTGACATGGTTCATTACTGACATGGTTCATTACTAACATGGTTCATTACTGACATGGTTCATTACTGACATGGTTCATTACTGACATGGTTCGTTACTGACATGGTTCATTACTGACCTTGTTCATTACTGACATGGTTCATTACTGACATGGTTCATTACTGACATGGTTCATTACTGACAGGGTTCATTACTAACATGGTTCATTACTGACATGGTTCATTACTGACATGGTTCATTACTGACATGGTTCATTACTGACATGGTTCATTACTAACATGGTTCATTACTGACATGGTTCATTACTGACATGGTTCATTACTGACATGGTTCATTACTGACATGGTTCATTACTGACCCATGGTTCATTACTGACATGGTTCATTTCCGACATGGTTCATTACTGACATGGTTCATTACTGACATGGTTCATTACTGACATGGTTCATTACTGACATGGTTCATTACTGACATGGTTCATTACTGACATGGTTCATTACTAACATGGTTCATTACTGACATGGTTCATTACTGACATGGTTCATTACTGACATGGTTCATTACTGACATGGTTCATTACTGACATGGTTCATTACTGACATGGTTCATTACTGACATGGTTCATTGCTAACATGGTTCATTACTGACATGGTTCATTACTGACATGGTTCATTACTGACATGGTTCATCACTGACATGGTTCATTACTGACATGGTTCATTACTGACATGGTTCATTACTGACATTGTTCATTACTGCCATGGTTCATTACTGACATGGTTCATTACTAACATGGTTCATTACTAACATGGTTCATTACTGACATGGTTCATTACTGACGTTTTTTCATTACTGACATGGTTCATTACTGACATGGTTCATTACTGACATGGTTCATTACTGACATGGTTCATTACCGACCCATGGTTCATTACTGACATGGTTCATTACTGACATGGTTCATTACTAACATGGTTCATTACTGATATGGTTCATTACTGACATGGTTCATTACTGACATGGTTCATTACTGACATGGTTCATTACTGACATGGTTCGTTACTGACATGGTTCATTACTGACATGGTTTCATTACTGACATTGTTCATTACTGACATGGTTCATTACTGACATGGTTCATTACTAACATGGTTCATTACTGACATGGTTCATTACTGACATGGTTCATTACTGACATGGTTCATTACTAACATGGTTCATTACTGACATGGTTCATTACTGACATGGTTCATTACTGACATGGTTCATTACTGACACGGTTCATTACTGACATGGTTCATTGCTGACATGGTGCATTACTGACATGGTTCATTACTGACATGGTTCATTACTGACATGGTTCATTACTGACATGGTTCATTACTGACATGGTTCGTTACTAACATGGTTCATTACTGACATGGTTCATTACTGACATGGTTCATTACTGACATGGTTCATTACTGACATGGTTCATTACTGACATGGATCATTACTAACATGGTTCATTACTGACATGGTTCATTACTGACATGGTTCATTACTGACATGGTTCATTACTGACATGGTTCATTACTGACATTGTTCATTACTGACATGGTTCATTACTAACATGGTTCATTACTGACATGGTTCATTACTGACATGGTTCATTACTGACATGGTTCATTTTTGACATGGTTCATTACTGACATGGTTCATTACTGACCCATGGTTCATTACTGACATGGTTCACTACTGACCCATGGTTCATTACTGACATGGTTCATTACTGACCCATGGTTCATTACTGACATGGTTCATTACTGACATGGTTCATTACTGACCCATGGTTCATTACTGACATGGTTCATTACTGACATGGTTCTTTACTGACATGGTTCATTACTGACATGGTTCATTACTGACATGGTTCATTACTGACATGGTTCATTACTGACATGTTTCATTACTGACCCATGGTTCATTACTGACATGGTTCATTACTGACATGGTTCATTACTAACATGGTTCATTACTGACATGGTTCATTACTGACATGGTTCATTACTGACGTTGTTCATTACTGACATGGTTCATTACTGACATGGTTCATTACTGACATGGTTCATTACTGACATGGTTCATTACCGACCCATGGTTCATTACTGACATGGTTCATTACTGACATGGTTCATTACTAACATGGTTCATTACTGATATGGTTCATTACTGACATGGTTCATTACTGACATGGTTCATTACTGACATGGTTCATTACTGACATGGTTCGTTACTGACATGGTTCATTACTGACATGGTTCATTACTGACATTGTTCATTACTGACATGGTTCATTACTGACATGGTTCATTACTAACATGGTTCATTACTGACATGGTTCATTACTGACATGGTTCATTACTGACATGGTTCATTACTAACATTGTTCATTACTGACATGGTTAATTACTGACATGGTTCATTACTGACATGGTTCATTACTGACATGGTTCATTACTGACATGGTTCATTACTGACATGGTTCATTACTGACATGGTTCATTACTGACATGGTTCATTACTGACATGGTTCTTTACTGACATGGTTCATTACTGACATGGTTCATTGCTGACATGGTGCATTACTGACATGGTTCATTACTGACATGGTTCATTACTGACATGGTTCATTACTGACATGGTTCATTACTGACATGGTTCATTACTAACATGGTTCATTACTGACATGGTTCATTACTGACATGGTTCATTACTGACATGGATAGAGGCATGGTTGACAAATAGGCAGCAGAGAGTTTGCATAAATGGGGAGAAATCAGAGTGGGGAAGCGTCACGAGCGGTGTTCCACAGGGGTCAGTGTTGGGCCCCCTGCTGTTCACAATCTACATAAACGACATAGATGAGGGCATAAAGAGCGACATCGGCAAGTTTGCCGATGACACCAAAATAGGCCGTCGAATTCATTCTGACGAGGACATTCGAGCACTCCAGGAAGATTTGAATAGACTGATGCAGTGGTCGGAGAAGTGGCAGATGCAGTTTAATATAGACAAATGCAAAGTTCTAAATGTTGGACAGGACAATAACCATGCCACATATAAACTAAATAATGTAGATCTTAATATTACGGATTGCGAAAAAGATTTAGGAGTTCTGGTTAGCAGTAATCTGAAACCAAGACAACAGTGCATAAGTGTTCGCAATAAAGCTAATAGAATCCTTGGCTTCATATCAAGAAGCATAAATAATAGGAGTCCTCAGGTTGTTCTTCAACTCTATATATCCTTGGTTAGGCCTCATTTAGATTATGCTGCACAGTTTTGGTCACCGTATTACAG
This sequence comes from Cherax quadricarinatus, assembly GCF_038502225.1. Lineage (NCBI taxonomy): Eukaryota > Metazoa > Arthropoda > Malacostraca > Decapoda > Parastacidae > Cherax > Cherax quadricarinatus. The sequence continues at coordinate 16,759,986 of NC_091380.1, forward strand.
AATGGATATAAATGCTCTGGAAAATGTACAAAGGAGGATGACAAAGCTGATCCCATGTATCAGAAACCTTCCCTATGAGGATAGACTAAGGGCCCTGAATCTGCACTCTCTAGAAAGACGTAGAATTATGGGGGATATGATTGAGGTGTATAAGTGGAAGACAGGAATAAATAAAGGGGATGTAAATAGTGTGCTGAAAATATCTAGCCTAGACAGGACTCGCAGCAATGGTTTTAAGTTGGAAAAATTCAGATTCAGGAAGGATATAGGAAAGTACTGGTTTGGTAATAGAGTTGTGGATGAGTGGAACAAACTCCCAAGTACCGTTATAGAGGCCAGAACGTTGTGTAGCTTTAAAAATAGGTTGGATAAATACATGAGTAGATGTGGGTGGGTGTGAGTTAGACCTGATAGCTTGTGCTAACAGGTCGGTTGCCGTGTTCCTCCCTTAAGTCAATGTGACCTGACCTGTTAGGTTGGGTGCTTTGGCTTAAGCCGGTAGGAGACTTGGACCTGCCTCGCATGGGCCAGTAGGCCTTCTGCAGTGTTCCTTCGTTCTTATGTTCTTATGTTCTTATTACTGACATGGTTCATTACTGACATGGATCATTACTAACATGGTTCATTACTGACATGGTTCATTACTGACATGGTTCATTACTGACATGGTTCATTACTGACATGGTTCATTACTGACATTGTTCATTACTGACATGGTTCATTACTAACATGGTTCATTACTGACATGGTTCATTACTGACATGGTTCATTACTGACATGGTTCATTACTGACATGGTTCATTACTGACATGGTTCATTACTGACATGGTTCATTACTGACCCATGGTTCATTACTGACATGGTTCACTACTGACCCATGGTTCATTACTGACATGGTTCATTACTGACCCATGGTTCATTACTGACATGGTTCATTACTGACATGGTTCTTTACTGACATGGTTCATTACTGACATGGTTCATTACTGACATGGTTCATTACTGACATGGTTCATTACTGACATGGTTCATTACTGACCCATGGTTCATTACTGACATGGTTCATTACTGACATGGTTCATTACTAACATGGTTCATTACTGACATGGTTCATTACTGACCCATGGTTCGTTACTGACATGGTTCATTACTGACATGGTTGATTACTGACATGGTTCATTACTGACATGGTTCATTACTGACCCATGGTTCATTACTGACATGGTTCAATACTGACATGGTTCATTACTGACATGGTTCATTACTGACCCATGGTTCATTACTGACATGGTTCATTACTGACATGGTTCATTACTGACCCATTTTTTCATTACTGACATGGTACATTACTGACATGGTTCATTACTGACATGGTTCATTACTGACATGGTTCATTACTGACCCATGGTTCATTACTGACATGGTTCATTACTGACATGGTTCATTGCGGACATGGTTCATTACTGACATGGTTCATTTCTGACATAGTTCATTACTGACATGGTTCATTACTGACCCATGGTTCATTACTGACATGGTTCATTACTGACCCATGGTTCATTACTGACATGGTTCATTACTGACCCATGGTTCATTACTGACATGGTTCATTACTGACATGGTTCATTACTGACATGGTTCATTACTGACATGGTTCATTACTGACATGGTTCATTACTGACATGGTTCATTACTGACATGGTTCATTACTGACCCATAGTTCATTACTGACATGGTTCATTACTGACATGGTTCATTACTGACATGGTTCATTACTGACATGGTTCATTACTGACATGGTTCATTACTGACCCATGGTTCATTACTAACATGGTTCATTACTGACATGGTTCATTACTGACCCATGGTTCATTACTGACATGGTTCATTACTGACATGGTTCATTACTGACATGGTTCATTACTGACATGGTTCATTACTGACATGGTTCATTACTAACATGGTTCATTACTGACATGGTTCATTACTAACATGGTTCATTACTAACATGGTTCATTACTGACATGGTTCATTACTGACATGGTTCATTACTGACATGGTTCATTACTGACATGGTTCATTACTGACATGGTTCATTACTGACCCATGGTTCATTACTAACATGGTTCATTACTGACATGGTTCATTACTGACCCATGGTTCATTCCTGACATGGTTCATTACTGACATGGTTCATTACTGACCCATGGTTCATTACTGACATGGTTCATTACTGACATGGTTCATTACTGACATGGTTCATTACTGACATGGTTCATTACTGACATGGTTCATTACTGACATGGTTCATTACTGACCCATGGTTCATTACTGACATGGTTCATTACTGACCCATGGTTCATTACTAACATGGTTCATTACTGACCCATGGTTCATTACTGACATGGTTCATTACTAACATGGTTCTTTACTGACATGGTTCATTACTGACATGGTTCATTACTGACATGGTTCATTACTGACATGGTTCATTACTGACATGGTTCATTACTAACATGGTTCATTACTGACATGGTTCATTACTGACCCATGGTTCATTACTGACATGGTTCATTACTGACATGGTTGATTACTGACATGGTTCATTACTGACATGGTTCATTACTGACCCATGGTTCATTACTGACATGGTTCATTGCTGACATGGTTCATTACTGACATGGTTCATTACTGACATGGTTCATTACTGACCCACGGTTCATTACTGACATGGTTCATTACTGACATGGTTCATTACTGACCCATGGTTCATTACTGACATGGTTCATTACTGACATGGTTCATTACTGACATGGTTCATTACTGACATGGTTCATTACTGACCCATGGTTCATTACTGACATGGTTCATTACTGACATGGTTCATTGCTGACATGGTTCATTACTGACATGGTTCATTACTGACATGGTTCATTACTGACATGGTTCATTACTGACCCATGGTTCATTACTGACATGGTTCATTACTGACCCATGGTTCATTACTGACATGGTTCATTACTGACCCATGGTTCATTACTGACATGGTTCATTACTGACATGGTTCATTACTGACATGGTTCATTACTGACATGGTTCATTACTGACATGGTTCATTACTGACATGGTTCATTACTGACATGGTTCATTACTGACCCATGGTTCATTACTGACATGGTTCATTACTGACATGGTTCATTACTGACATGGTTCATTACTGACATGGTTCATTACTGACCCATGGTTCATTACTGACATGGTTCATTACTGACATGGTTCATTGCGGACATGGTTCATTACTGACATGGTTCATTACTGACATGGTTCATTACTGACATGGTTCATTACTGACCCATGGTTCATTACTGACATGGTTCATTACTGACCCATGGTTCATTACTGATATGGTTCATTACTGACCCATGGTTCATTACTGACATGGTTCATTACTGACATGGTTCATTACTGACATGGTTCATTACTGACATGGTTCATTACTGACATTGTTCATTACTGATATGGTTCATTACTGACATGGTTCATTACTGACCCATGGTTCATTACTGACATGGTTCATTACTGACATGGTTCATTACTGACATGGTTCATTACTGACATAGTTCATTACTGACCCATGGTTCATTACTAACATGGTTCATTACTGACATGGTTCATTACTGACCCATGGTTCATTACTGACATGGTTCATTACTGACATGGTTCATTACTGACATGGTTCATTACTGACATGGTTCATTACTGACATGGTTCATTACTAACATGGTTCATTACTGACATGGTTCATTACTAACATGGTTCATTACTAACATGGTTCATTACTGACATGGTTCATTACTGACATGGTTCATTACTGACATGGTTCATTACTGACATGGTTCATTACTGACATGGTTCATTACTGACCCATGGTTCATTACTAACATGGTTCATTACTGACATGGTTCATTACTGACCCATGCTTCATTCCTGACATGGTTCATTACTGACATGGTTCATTACTGACCCATGGTTCATTACTGACATGGTTCATTACTGACATGGTTCATTACTGACATGGTTCATTACTGACATGGTTCATTACTGACATGGTTCATTACTGACCCATGGTTCATTAGTGACATGGTTCATTACTGACCCATGGTTCATTACTGACATGGTTCATTACTGACCCATGGTTCATTACTGACATGGTTCATTACTAACATGGTTCTTTACTGACATGGTTCATTACTGACATGGTTCATTACTGACATGGTTCATTACTGACATGGTTCATTACTGACATGGTTCATTACTAACATGGTTCATTACTGACATGGTTCATTACTGACCCATGGTTCATTACTGACATGGTTCATTACTGACATGGTTGATTACTGACATGGTTCATTACTGACATGGTTCATTACTGACCCATGGTTCATTACTGACATGGTTCATTACTGACATGGTTCATTACTGACATGGTTCATTACTGACATGGTTCATTACTGACCCATGGTTCATTACTGACATGGTTCATTACTGACATGGTTCATTACTGACCCATGGTTCATTACTGACATGGTTCATTACTGACATGGTTCATTACTGACATGGTTCATTACTGACATGGTTCATTACTGACCCATGGTTCATTACTGACATGGTTCATTACTGACATGGTTCATTGCTGACATGGTTCATTACTGACATGGTTCATTACTGACATGGTTCATTACTGACATGGTTCATTACTGACCCATGGTTCATTACTGACATGGTTCATTACTGACCCATGGTTCATTACTGACATGGTTCATTACTGACCCATGGTTCATTACTGACATGGTTCATTACTGACATGGTTCATTACTGACATGGTTCATTACTGACATGGTTCATTACTGACATGGTTCATTACTGACATGGTTCATTACTGACCCATGGTTCATTACTGACATGGTTCATTACTGACATGGTTCATTACTGACATGGTTCATTACTGACCCATGGTTCATTACTAACATGGTTCATTACTGACATGGTTCATTACTGACCCATGGTTCATTACTGACATGGTTCATTACTGACATGGTTCATTACTGACCCATGGTTCATTACTGACATGGTTCATTACTGACATGGTTCATTACTGACATGGTTCATTACTGACATGGTTCATTACTGACATGGTTCATTACTGACATGGTTCATTACTGACCCATGGTTCATTACTGACATGGTTCATTACTGACATGGTTCATTACTGACATGGTTCATTACTGACATGGTTCATTACTGACATGGTTCATTACTGACATGGTTCATTACTGACATGGTTCATTACTAACATGGTTCATTACTGACATGGTTCATTACTGACATGGTTCATTACTGACATGGTTCGTTACTGACATGGTTCATTACTGACATGGTTCATTACTGACATGGTTCATTACTGACATGGTTCATTACTGACATGGTTCATTACTGACATGGTTCATTACTGACATGGTTCATTACTGACATGGTTCATTACTGACATGTTTCATTACTGACATGGTTCATTACTGACATGGTTCATTACTAACATGGTTCAATACTGACATGGTTCGTTACTGACATGGTTCATTACTGACATGGTTCATTACTGACATGGTTCATTACTGACATGGTTCATTACTGACTTGGTTCATTACTGACATTGTTCATTACTGCCATGGTTCATTACTGACATGGTTCATTACTAACATGGTTCATTACTAACATGGTTCATTACTGACATGGTTCATTACTGACCCATGGTTCATTACTGACATGGTTCATTACTGACCCATGGTTCATTACTGACATGGTTCATTACTGACATGGTTCATTACTGACATGGTTCATTACTGACATGGTTCATTACTGACATGGTTCATTACTGACATGGTTCATTACTGACCCATGGTTCATTACTGACATGGTTCATTACTGACATGGTTCATTACTGACATGGTTCATTACTGACATGGTTCATTACTGACCCATGGTTCATTACTAACATGGTTCATTACTGACATGGTTCATTACTGACCCATGGTTCATTCCTGACATGGTTCATTACTGACATCATTCATTACTGACCCATAGTTCATTACTGACATGGTTCATTACTGACATGGGTCATTACTGACATGGTTCATTACTGACATGGTTCATTACTGACATGGTTCATTACTGACATGGTTCATTACTGACCCATGGTTCATTACTGACATGGTTCATTACTGACATGGTTCATTACTGACATGGTTCATTACTGACATGGTTCATTACTGACATGGTTCATTACTGACATGGTTCATTACTGACATGGTTCATTACTCACATGGTTCATTACTGACATGGTTCATTACTGACATGGTTCATTACTGACATGGTTCATTACTGACATGGTTCATTACTGACATGGTTCATTACTGACATGGTTCATTACTGACCCATGGTTCATTACTGACATGGTTCATTACTGACATGGTTCATTACTGACATGGTTCATTACTGACATGGTTCATTATTGACATGGTTCATTACTGACATGGTTCATTACTGACATGGTTCATTACTGACATGGTTCATTACTCACATGGTTCATTACTGACATGGTTCATTACTGACATAGTTCATTACTGACATGGTTCATTACTGACATGGTTCATTACTGACATGGTTCATTACTGACATGGTTCATTACTGACATTGTTCATTACTGCCATGGTTCATTACTGACATGGTTCATTACTAACATGGTTCATTACTAACATGGTTCATTACTGACATGGTTCATTACTGACATGGTTCATTACTGACATGGTTCATTACTAACATGGTTCATTACTGACATGGTTCATTACTGACATGGTTCATTACTGACATGGTTCATTACTGACATTGTTCATTACTGACATGGTTCATTACTGACATGGTTCATTACTGACGTTGTTCATTACTGACATGGTTCATTACTGACATGGTTCATTACTGACATGGTTCATTACTGACATGGTTCATTACCGACCCATGGTTCATTACTGACATGGTTCATTACTGACATGGTTCATTACTAACATGGTTCATTACTGACATGGTTCATTACTGACATGGTTCATTACTGACATGGTTCATTACTGACATGGTTCATTACTGACATGGTTCATTACTGACATGGTTCATTACTGACATGGTTCATTACTAACATGGTTCATTACTGACATGGTTCATTACTGACATGGTTCATTACTGACATGGTTCATTACTAACATGGTTCATTACTAACATGGTTCATTACTGACATGGTTCATTACTGACATGGTTCATTACTGACATGGTTCATTACTGACATGGTTCATTACTGACATGGTTCATTACTGACATGGTTCATTACTGACATTGTTCATTACTGACATGGTTCATTACTGACATGGTTCATTACTGACATGGTTCATTACTGACATGGTTCATTACTGACATGGTTCATTTCTGACATGGTTCATTACTGACATGGTTCATTACTGACATGGTTCATTACTGACATGGTTCATTACTGACATGGTTCATTACTGACATGGTTCATTACTAACATGGTTCATTACTGACATGGTTCATTACTGACATGGTTCATTACTGACATGGTTCATTACTGACATGGTTCATTACTGACATGGATCATTACTAACATGGTTCATTACTGACATGGTTCATTACTGACATGGTTCATTAGTGACATGGTTCATTACTGACATTGTTCATTACTGACATGGTTCATTACTAACATGGTTCATTTCTGACATGGTTCATTACTGACATGGTTCATTACTGACATGGTTCATTACTGACATGGTTCATTACTGACATGGTTCATTACTGACATGGTTCATTACTGACCCATGGTTCATTACTGACATGGTTCATTACTGACCCATGGTTCATTACTGACATGGTTCATTACTGATCCATGGTTCATTACTGACATGGTTCATTACTGACATGGTTCTTTACTGACATGGTTCATTACTGACATGGTTCATCACTGACATGGTTCATTACTGACATGGTTCATTACTGACATGGTTCATTACTGACCCATGGTTCATTACTGACATGGTTCATTACTGACATGGTTCATTACTGACATGGTTCATTACTGACATGGTTCATTACTGACCCATGGTTCATTACTGACATGGTTCATTACTGACATGGTTCATTACTGACATGGTTCATTACTGGCATGGTTCATTACTGACCCATGGTTCATTACTGACATGGTTCATTACTGACATGGTTCATTACTGACATGGTTCATTACTGACATGGTTCATTACTGACCCATGGTTCATTACTGACATGGTTCATTACTGACATGGTTCATTACTGACCCATGGTTCATTACTGACCCATGGTTCATTACTGACATGGTTCATTACTGACATGGTTCATTACTGACATGGTTCATTACTGACATGGTTCATTACTGACCCATGGTTCATTACTGACATGGTTCATTACTGACATGGTTCATTACTGACATGGTTCATTACTGACATGGTTCATTACTGACATGGTTCATTACTGACCTATGGTTCATTACTGACATGGTTCATTACTGACCCATGGTTCATTACTGACATGGTTCATTACTGACCCATGTTTCATTACTGACATGGTTCATTACTGACATGGTTCATTACTGACATGGTTCATTACTGACATGGTTCATTACTGACCCATGGTTCATTACTGACATGGTTCATTACTGACATGGTTCATTACTGACATGGTTCATTACTGACCCATGGTTCATTACTAACATGGTTCATTACTGACATGGTTCATTACTGACCCATGGTTCATTACTGACATGGTTCATTACTGACATGGTTCATTACTGACATGGTTCATTACTGACATGGTTCATTACTAACATGGTTCATTACTGACATGGTTCATTACTAACATGGTTCATTACTAACATGGTTCATTACTGACATGGTTCATTACTGACATGGTTCATTACTGACATGGTTCATTACTGACATGGTTCATTACTGACCCATGGTTCATTACTAACATGGTTCATTACTGACATGGTTCATTACTGACCCATGGTTCATTACTGACATGGTTCATTACTGACATGGTTCATTACTGACCCATGGTTCATTACTGACATGGTTCATTACTGACATGGTTCATTACTGACATGGTTCATTACTGACATGGTTCATTACTGACATGGTTCATTACTGACCCATGGTTCATTACTGACATGGTTCATTACTGACATGGTTCATTACTGACATGGTTCATTACTGACATGGTTCATTACTGACATGGTTCATTACTGACATGGTTTATTACTGACATGGTTCATTACTGACCCATGGTTCATTACTGACATGGTTCATTACTGACATGGTTCATTACTAACATGGTTCATTACTGACATGGTTCATTACTGACATGGTTCATTACTGACATGGTTCATTACTGACATGGTTCATTACTGACATGGTTCATTACTGACATGGTTCATTACTAACATGGTTCATTACTGACCCATGGTTCATTACTGACCCATGGTTCATTACTGACATGGTTCATTACTGACATGGTTCATTACTGACCCATGGTTCATTACTGACCCATGGTTCATTACTGACATGGTTCATTACTGACATGGTTCATTACTGACATGGTTCATTACTGACATGGTTTATTACTGACCCATGGTTCATTACTGACCCATGGTTCATTACTGACCCATGGTTCATTACTGACATGGTTCATTACTGACATGGTTCATTACTGACATGGTTCATTACTGACATGGTTCATTACTGACATGGTTCATTACTGACATGGTTCATTACTGACATGGTTCATTACTGACATGGTTCATTACTAACATGGTTCATTACTAACATGGTTCATTACTGACATGGTTCATTACTGACATGGTTCATTACTAACATGGTTCATTACTAACATGGTTCATTACTGACATGGTTCATTACTGACATGGTTCATTACTAACATGGTTCATTACTGACATGGTTCATTACTAACATGGTTCATTACTAACATGGTTCATTACTAACATGGTTCATTACTGACATGGTTCATTACTAACATGGTTCATTACTGACATGGTTCATTACTAACATGGTTCATTACTGACATGGTTCATTACTGACATGGTTCATTACTGACATGGTTCATTACTAACATGGTTCATTACTGACATGGTTCATTACTGACATGGTTCATTACTGACATTGTTCATTACTGACATGGTTCATTACTAACATGGTTCATTACTGACATGGTTCATTACTTACATGGTTTATTACTGACATGGTTCATTACTGACATGGTTCATTACTGACATGGTTCATTACTAACATGGTTCATTACTAACATGGTTCATTACTAACATGGTTCATTACTAACATGGTTCATTACTGACATGGTTCATTACTGACATGGTTCATTACTGACATGGTTCATTACTAACATGGTTCATTACTGACATGGTTCATTACTGACATGGTTCATTACTAACATGGTTCATTACTGACATGGTTTATTACTGACATGGTTCATTACTGACATGGTTCATTACTGACATGGTTCATTACTAACATGGTTCATTACTGACATGGTTCATTACTGACATGGTTCATTACTAACATGGTTCATTACTAACATGGTTCATTACTGACATGGTTCATTACTAACATGGTTCATTACTGACATGGTTCATTACTAACATGGTTCATTACTGACATGGTTCATTACTGACATGGTTCATTACTAACATGGTTCATTACTGACATGGTTCATTACTGACATGGTTCATTACTAACATGGTTCATTACTGACATGGTTCATTACTGACATGGTTCATTACTGACATGGTTCATTACTAACATGGTTCATTACTGACATGGTTCATTACTAACATGGTTCATTACTGACATGGTTCATTACTGACATGGTTCATTACTAACATGGTTCATTACTAACATGGTTCATTACTGACATGGTTCATTACTGACATGGTTCATTACTGACATGGTTCATTACTGACATGGTTCATTACTGACATGGTTCATTACTAACATGGTTCATTACTAACATGGTTCATTACTGACATGGTTCATTACTAACATGGTTCATTACTGACATGGTTCATTACTGACATGGTTCATTACTGACATGGTTCATTACTAACATGGTTCATTACTGACATGGTTCATTACTGACATGGTTCATTACTGACATGGTTCATTACTGACATGGTTCATTACTAACATGGTTCATTACTGACATGGTTCATTACTAACATGGTTCATTACTGACATGGTTCATTACTAACATGGTTCATTACTAACATGGTTCATTACTAACATGGTTCATTACTAACATGGTTCATTACTAACATGGTTCATTACTGACATGGTTCATTACTGACATGGTTCATTACTAACATGGTTCATTACTGACATGGTTCATTACTGACATGGTTCATTACTAACATGGTTCATTACTAACATGGTTCATTACTGACATGGTTCATTACTAACATGGTTCATTACTGACATGGTTCATTACTAACATGGTTCATTACTGACATGGTTCATTACTGACATGGTTCATTACTAACATGGTTCATTACTGACATGGTTCATTACTGACATGGTTCATTACTAACATGGTTCATTACTGACATGGTTCATTACTGACATGGTTCATTACTAACATGGTTCATTACTAACATGGTTCATTACTGACATGGTTCATTACTAACATGGTTCATTACTGACATGGTTCATTACTAACATGGTTCATTACTGACATGGTTCATTACTGACATGGTTCATTACTGACATGGTTCATTACTGACATGGTTCATTACTGACATGGTTCATTACTAACATGGTTCATTACTAACATGGTTCATTACTGACATGGTTCATTACTGACATGGTTCATTACTAACATGGTTCATTACTAACATGGTTCATTACTGACATGGTTCATTACTAACATGGTTCATTACTGACATGGTTCATTACTAACATGGTTCATTACTGACATGGTTCATTACTAACATGGTTCATTACTAACATGGTTCATTACTAACATGGTTCATTACTAACATGGTTCATTACTGACATGGTTCATTACTAACATGGTTCATTACTAACATGGTTCATTACTAACATGGTTCATTATGAATCACTTGAGCTACAATATTAAGTTACATTTCTTATCAAAAAAAATATTGCCTTTATATAACGTTCATTAAAATTAAGTTGTTTCTAAAATTTTCTCTTATTCAGAAAGTATTTTAAGTATTGTATTGATTAAATATTTGTTAAAATCAATTATTTTCCAAGAAATTATTGTGGATATTATTTAAGAAAAAGGGCAAGAAGAATTATTTATTGATTATTATAGTGTCAGAGTTCATGTATTGTTTGATACAGTCTCAGAGTTCATGTCCACGTGCCTCTCTGCGTACCATAGTTCGACTTTATCTTTGTGCAAAACCAATTACAGTGGACCCCCGCATAACGATTACCTCCGAATGCGACCAATTATGTAAGTGTATTTATGTAAGTGCGTTTGTACGTGTATGTTTGGGAGTCTGAAATGGACTAATCTACTTCACAATATTCCTTATGGGAACAAATTCGGTCAGTACTGGCACCTGAACATACTTCTGGAGTGAAAAAATATCGTTAACCGGGGGTCCACTGTATTTTGGAGATAATGCTAATGATAATTACCCAGCATGAAGGCAACAAGCCCGTAACTTGTACACCTACCATCCGACTTATGACCGAGCTTGGTTCCGACCAACCGGTCGTCAGTCAAGCTGGACGTAAGTCAAACCTTACTACTGATTATCAACATCACGTTTTTGTATTGATTTGATTTTATTGTTTTGTTTTGGTATTTCATTTTTAGGATAAACACTGTGTACAAACAGTTGTTTATTTCCCAGAAATTTATCATAAAACACACGGTCATAATTCGAATGGTCATATGTCGAGCAGGTCGTAAGTCAGACGGTAGGTGTATTAATTTATTTACTTTTCAATACTGGTATTTAGTTACGGAAATTCAGTAGTAATTTATTTAGCATATCATACTCAATAACGTAGCCCCTTATATTTAGCTTATCATACTCAATAATGTGGCCCCATCGTAAGCTGATGACCACCTGCATTGTGATAAATTGTATAATGCCGTGAGTAACATATATTAACCACTAAAGTGTTGTTGAAGGTTGTCAATGCACTTGAAGTTCTGGGCGAGCTCAACAACACTTACATCTTCTACACGAGCGACCACGGCTACCACCTGGGTCAGTTTGGACTTGTCAAGGGCAAATCTATGCCATTTGAATTTGACATTAAGGTCCCCTTCCTGGTGAGGGGACCTGGAATTGAACCTGGAAGGCAGTGAGTATATTATCTCCATAGTAATTACTGATCCTAGTTACGTATGACTTTCTGTTAGCAGTAGTCAAGATAAGACACGTTGTAATTTTTTTTAATACGCTGGCCATCTCCCACCAAGGCACGGTGACCTGAAAAAGAAGAAATGCTGTCTATAGAAATTTTTTTCTTTTGTTTTTTTTACATTTAGCAATTTATACAGGAGAAGGGGGTTACTACGCCCTTGCTCCCGGCATTTTAGTTGCTTCTTACAACACACACCACAAAATAGTATTATATGGGATGGGAAGCATATTTAGAAGGGGCTATGCAGTGCCTAGGGAATGGGAGACAATCAGGTTTGATCCATGGAAGAGGAAAGCTGGTCCAATTCCTTGGATCAGAAGCTCCATACAGGCTTCGAGGAACCTCCCTTCAGGAGACACATTGAAAAGATATCATTTATTGGGACATCGTTTTGACCTGCGTAGAGCATCGTCTGGCCATGACTTGATGAAGCTGTACACACAGTGAAACGTTCACACAGTGAAACGTTCACACAGTGAAACGTTGTTCACACAGTGAAACGTTGTTCACACAGTGAAACGTTGTTCACACAGTGAAACGTTGTTCACACAGTGAAACGTTGTTCACACAGTGAAACGTTGTTCACACAGTGAAACGTTGTTCACACAGTGAAGCGTTGTTCACACAGTGTTGTTCACACAGTGAAACATTGTTCACACAGTGAAACGTTGTTCACACAGTGAAACGTTGTTCACACAGTGAAGCGTTGTTCACACAGTGTTGTTCACACAGTGAAACATTGTTCACACAGTGAAACGTTGTTCACACAGTGAAGCGTTGTTCACACAGTGAAGCGTTGTTCACACAGTGTTGTTCACACAGTGAAGCGTTGTTCACACAGTGTTGTTCACACAGTGTTGTTCACACAGCGAAGTGTTGTTCACACAGTGTTGTTCACACAGTGTTGTTCACACAGTGAAGTGTTGTTCACACAGTGTTATTCACACAGTGTTGTTCACACAGTGTTGTTCACACAGCGAAGTGTTGTTCACACAGTGTTGTTCACACAGTGTTGTTCACACAGTGTTGTTCACACAGTGTTGTTCACACAGTGTTGTTCACACAGTGAACAACACTGAAGACTTACGACCAGTTTTCAAACTGCTTCAAAAATCCCAATTAATCTAAGATCACTGAATCATTTTAAAGAAAGAATACAAACTTAAAATTCCAATATTCTCATTTAATTACCTCTTTTGTGTATAATTGCATACTTAAAATTGTACTGTTGTTCACTTAACCCGTAAACAGTCCAAACGTATATATACGTTTTTACCGCTAGTGCCTCAAACGTATATATACGTTTTTACCACTAGTGCCCCAAACGTATATATACGTTTTTACCGCTAGTGCCTCAAACGTATATATACGTTTTTACCGCTAGTGCCTCAAACGTATATATACGTTTTTACCGCTAGTGCCTCAAACGTATATATACGTTTTTACCGCTAGTGCCCCAAACGTATATATACATTTTTACCGCTAGTGCCTCAAACGTATATATACGTTTTTACCGCTAGTGCCCCAAACGTATATATACGTTTGGACCGTTTATGGGTTAACTACGTATCTTACGTTTATTTTCTGGCAATGTCGGCTTTCCAGCGGTAACCTGGAACTTAACCTGCCCTATAAGTGAGGCCATTTTGTATATACATTTTTTAGGCCTAGCTCTATTGCTCACTCCCATTCTCACATGTCTAGGTGACTCAGGCTTATTGTGGCAATGTTAAATGTAGGACACATAAAACGTATATATACTTTTGGGGCACTAGCGGTAAAAACGTATATATACGTTTGGACCGTTTACGGGTTAATACATCATAGTGTTAACATATTATCAGGCTTTTATATGCATTTGAAAGTGAAAAAAGATGAGGTTTCACTTTACAGCAGTAGCCTGGAACCTAACCTGCTGTATAAGTGGGGCCCTCCAGTAAACCTAACCTGCTGTATAAGTAGAGCTCTCCTGTAAACCTAATCCCTTTATTGACTACGTTTCGCCCACACAGTGGGCTTTTTCAAGTCACAAACAGAACTACCTGGGGTGGAAGGAACGCGAGTATTTATAGTCCGGCTGAGGTCAGGTGAAGAATGCTGCATCTGATGATGTACCGAGTGGGGTTATAGAGTCTAAAAACTTGGGTAGCTTGGAAAGGAGATTGGATAAGTTTGTGAGCAGACCTTCTACAGTGTTCTTATGTGGGATAGCGATGAAGAAGTTTCTTGGCAAGTGGTTCAGCTATGTTATAGAAGCCACTATTCTGGTTGAAGTTGTCGGATATAGAAATAAGTGATGATTCCAGGATTCTTCGGTATTGAGTGTTGTCTTCTGTGGCGATAAGTCTTGAGTTTCTGTAGTTTATCAAGTGGTTGTGTGAATTACGGTGTTGTACGCAGGCATTCCTTGTGTCGTCAGACCTGCTTGCGTATTGGTGTTCTGAAATACGTGTTTGGAGGTCCCTTGATGTTTCGCCCACGTATAACTTGTTGCAGTCATTACAAGGGATTATGTATACCCCTGCAGAGGATGGAGGCTTGTCCTGCCTACTACTGGTGATGTCCTTGATGGTCGTGGTTGTGGAGGTAGATACTTGGAATGATGTTTTGGCAAAGATGTTGGAAACATGTTTGGCAATGGAGTTGGTGGGAAGGACTATGTATCTCTTCTCGGCAGTGTCTTCTCTGGGTGTGTTGAAGATGTTTAATGCTCGCCGTCTGCAGTCTCTGATGAAGTGACGAGGATAGTGGAGTTTAGAAAATATTTGTTCAATTATAGTGCATTCTTCCTCAAGGAACTCGTTGCTGCAGATTCTGAGTGCACGCAGGAAGAAGCCTATAATTACACCACGTTTGGTTTTGGTGTCGTGGTGAGAGTAGAAGTGGAGAAGATCGTTTTGGTTGGTGGGTTTTCGATAGACTTTAAAACGAAGTTCGTGGTCAGCTTTGCAGAGCAGGACATCAAGGAAAGGAAGAGTGTTGTCGACTTCTTCTTCAAGTGTGAACTGGATTGAAGGCTCGACCTGGTTGAGCTTGTCTTGGAGAGCTTGAACGTTGAAGCGTTTAGGAGTTATGAGGAGAATGTCGTCAACATAACGGAGCCAGGTGACAGACGAAGGAATAATGGTGGAGAAACGTTCGGCTTCTAGATGTTCCATGTATAGGTTCGCCAGGACTGCACTGAGTGGCGAACCCATGGGTAGTCCAAAAGTCTGCTGAAAGAGGTGATTTTCGAAAGAGAAACACGTAAAGCCAACACATAGTTCAACAAGGTCGATGAAATCGCTGGCTGGAATGGGAAGATCAAGTGAATCGTCAATTTTCCTGCGCAAGAGATCGATGGCTTGTGTAGTAGGTACTTTGGTGAATAGGGAAGTCACGTCAAGGCTGGAAAGTTTCTTGTTCCTGATGTTGATGTTGCGAATGCGATTGAGAAGATCACCTGAGTGTTTGAGATGTGCTGGACTGATAGTGCCCAAGAGTTTAGAGAGGTGTTTGGCGAGAATTCCTGAGAGCTGGTGGGGAGCACTGCCTATTCCCGAGGATATGGGCCTCAGTGGGATACCAGGCTTGTGAGTCTTTGGCAGGCCGTACATTCTGGCAGGTCTGGGGTTGCTGGGCATGGTGTGCAGAAGTTTCTTCCCTTGTTCTGAGCCCCTCAGAATGCGGCGAGTCCTTTGAAGAAAAGTTTTAGTAAGGTTGTCCACTTGGTTAGTTGTGAGAGGTTTGTAGGTATCTGGGTCATTAAGTAGATTGAGCATTTTGTTCCTGTAATCGTCAGTGTTCATGATAACAACACCACCTCCTTTATCAGCGGTGGTGACCCTGATGGTCGTGTCTTCTGCTAAACCTTTGAGTGCATTGATGTAACGTCGAGGTATGACTGGGGAGCTGCGTGTTGAGATGGCTGCTGAGATGATGCCTTGAAGATAGCCTTTTTGGAAGTCGGAGTCATTGTGTCTGTAGTTTTTGGCGATGAAATTGAGGTCTTGTTTTGGTTTCGTAATTCCTGTTGCGAATTTGAGGCCTAAGCTGAGGGCTTCAGTTTCTGTGGTTGACAGTGGACGAGATGAAAGATTTTGAATAATTTCAGGTCTTCCTAAACTTTTCCAATTACTATTATCGCAGAGTGTTTGTAGTTTCCTAGTAAGTCTGATCTTCTGTTGAACATTCGCTGTGGTAACTCTGCTGCGAATGATTTCGGCGGTGCGTCTGTTCATGTTGCCCCGGAGTGTTGTGCCTAGTGTTCTGGCTTGGAGGAAAGCTTCCTTTGTAGCATTGTTTAAGTCATCTGCACACTCTTCAAGGTAGGTCCGAGCTGTAGCGGAGAAAGGTGGTTTGATGTTGGCAATTTGAGGAGGAGTAGATCTTGGTAAGACCATTTCTTGGATGCAATCACGAAGAAAATTGTGTCTGTTGCGAAGTGAGTAAGCTTTTAGAAGAAGGTCCAGGTATTCTCTGTGTGAAGGATCCATTTCTACTGCAGTGTTTGACACGATGGAAATAAATGGTATAAAATACCGACACAATGGCAATATAAACACAAATGCAGTATAATGTGATCCTTTATTGACTACGTTTCGCCCACACAGTGGGCTTTTTCAAGTCACAAACAGAACTACCTGGGGTGGAAGGAACGCGAGTATTTATAGTCCAGCTGAGGTCAGGTGAAGAATGCTGCATCTGATGATGTACCGAGTGGGGTTATAGAGTCTAAAAACTTGGGTAGCTTGGAAATGAGTGATGATTCCAGGATTCTTCGGTATTGAGTGTTGTCTTCTGTGGCGATAAGTCTTGAGTTTCTGTAGTTTATCAAGTGGTTGTGTGAATTACGGTGTTGTACCTGGACCTTCTTCTAAAAGCTTACTCACTTCGCAACAGACACAATTTTCTTCGTGATTGCATCCAAGAAATGGTCTTACCAAGATCTACTCCTCCTCAAATTGCCAACATCAAACCACCTTTCTCCGCTACAGCTCGGACCTACCTTGAAGAGTGTGCAGATGACTTAAACAATGCTACAAAGGAAGCTTTCCTCCAAGCCAGAACACTAGGCACAACACTCCGGGGCAACATGAACAGACGCACCGCCGAAATCATTCGCAGCAGAGTTACCACAGCGAATGTTCAACAGAAGATCAGACTTACTAGGAAACTACAAACACTCTGCGATAATAGTAATTGGAAAAGTTTAGGAAGACCTGAAATTATTCAAAATCTTTCATCTCGTCCACTGTCAACCACAGAAACTGAAGCCCTCAGCTTAGGCCTCAAATTCGCAACAGGAATTACGAAACCAAAACAAGACCTCAATTTCATCGCCAAAAACTACAGACACAATGACTCCGACTTCCAAAAAGGCTATCTTCAAGGCATCATCTCAGCAGCCATCTCAACACGCAGCTCCCCAGTCATACCTCGACGTTACATCAATGCACTCAAAGGTTTAGCAGAAGACACGACCATCAGGGTCACCACCGCTGATAAAGGAGGTGGTGTTGTTATCATGAACACTGACGATTACAGGAACAAAATGCTCAATCTACTTAATGACCCAGATACCTACAAACCTCTCACAACTAACCAAGTGGACAACCTTACTAAAACTTTTCTTCAAAGGACTCGCCGCATTCTGAGGGGCTCAGAACAAGGGAAGAAACTTCTGCACACCATGCCCAGCAACCCCAGACCTGCCAGAATGTACGGCCTGCCAAAGACTCACAAGCCTGGTATCCCACTGAGGCCCATATCCTCGGGAATAGGCAGTGCTCCCCACCAGCTCTCAGGAATTCTCGCCAAACACCTCTCTAAACTCTTGGGCACTATCAGTCCAGCACATCTCAAACACTCAGGTGATCTTCTCAATCGCATTCGCAACATCAACATCAGGAACAAGAAACTTTCCAGCCTTGACGTGACTTCCCTATTCACCAAAGTACCTACTACACAAGCCATCGATCTCTTGCGCAGGAAAATTGACGATTCACTTGATCTTCCCATTCCAGCCAGCGATTTCATCGACCTTGTTGAACTATGTGTTGGCTTTACGTGTTTCTCTTTCGAAAATCACCTCTTTCAGCAGACTTTTGGACTACCCATGGGTTCGCCACTCAGTGCAGTCCTGGCGAACCTATACATGGAACATCTAGAAGCCGAACGTTTCTCCACCATTATTCCTTCGTCTGTCACCTGGCTCCGTTATGTTGACGACATTCTCCTCATAACTCCTAAACGCTTCAACGTTCAAGCTCTCCAAGACAAGCTCAACCAGGTCGAGCCTTCAATCCAGTTCACACTTGAAGAAGAAGTCGACAACACTCTTCCTTTCCTTGATGTTCTGCTCTGCAAAGCTGACCACGAACTTCGTTTTAAAGTCTATCGAAAACCCACCAACCAAAACGATCTTCTCCACTTCTACTCTCACCACGACACCAAAACCAAACGTGGTGTAATTATAGGCTTCTTCCTGCGTGCACTCAGAATCTGCAGCAACGAGTTCCTTGAGGAAGAATGCACTATAATTGAACAAATATTTTCTAAACTCCACTATCCTCGTCACTTCATCAGAGACTGCAGACGGCGAGCATTAAACATCTTCAACACACCCAGAGAAGACACTGCCGAGAAGAGATACATAGTCCTTCCCACCAACTCCATTGCCAAACATGTTTCCAACATCTTTGCCAAAACATCATTCCAAGTATCTACCTCCACAACCACGACCATCAAGGACATCACCAGTAGTAGGCAGGACAAGCCTCCATCCTCTGCAGGGGTATACATAATCCCTTGTAATGACTGCAACAAGTTATACGTGGGCGAAACATCAAGGGACCTCCAAACACGTATTTCAGAACACCAATACGCAAGCAGGTCTGACGACACAAGGAATGCCTGCGTACAACACCGTAATTCACACAACCACTTGATAAACTACAGAAACTCAAGACTTATCGCCACAGAAGACAACACTCAATACCGAAGAATCCTGGAATCATCACTTATTTCTATATCCGACAACTTCAACCAGAATAGTGGCTTCTATAACATAGCTGAACCACTTGCCAAGAAACTTCTTCATCGCTATCCCACATAAGAACACTGTAGAAGGTCTGCTCACAAACTTATCCAATCTCCTTTCCAAGCTACCCAAGTTTTTAGACTCTATAACCCCACTCGGTACATCATCAGATGCAGCATTCTTCACCTGACCTCAGCCGGACTATAAATACTCGCGTTCCTTCCACCCCAGGTAGTTCTGTTTGTGACTTGAAAAAGCCCACTGTGTGGGCGAAACGTAGTCAATAAAGGATCACATTATACTGCATTTGTGTTTATATTGCCATTGTGTCGGTATTTTATACCATTTATTTCCACCTGAACATACTTCTGGAATAAAATAATATCGTAAGCCGGGGGTCCACTGTATTGACAGCCTCTTGGCAAAGATTTCTGACCATGTATTTCCAGTAATTATAGCAGGTTAGGTTCTGGGCTACTACTGTTACTGTACAGGAGGGCCCTGCTTATACAGCAGGTTAAGTTCCAGGCTACCGCTGTACAGTAGAGTCCTGCTTATACAGCAGGTTAAGTTCCAGGCTACTGCTGTACAGGTGGGTCCTGCTTACACAGTAGTATAGTTCCAGGCTACTACTGTACAGGTGGGTCCTGGTTATACAGCAGTTTAGGTTCCAGGCTACTGCTGTACAGGTGGGTCCTGCTTACACAGTAGTATAGTTCCAGGCTACTACTGTACAGGTGGGTCCTGGTTATACAGCAGTTTAGGTTCCAGGCTACTGCTGCTATATAGGCAGTGCCTGCTTATACAGCAGGTTAGGTTCCAGGCTACTGCTGCTATATAGGCAGTGCCTGCTTACACAGCAGGTTAGGGTCCAGGCTACTGCTGTTATATAGGCAGTGCCTGCTTACACAGCAGGTTAGGGTCCAGGCTACTGCTGCTATATAGGCAGTGCCTGCTTACACAGCAGGTTAGCTTCCAGGCTACTGCTGCTATATAGGCAGTGCCTGCTTACACAGCAGGTTAGTTTCCAGGCTACTGCTGCTATATAGGCAGTGCCTGCTTATACAGCAGGTTAGGTTCCAGGCTACTGCTGCTATATAGGCAGTGCCTGCTTACACAGCAGGTTAGGGTCCAGGCTACTGCTGTTATATAGGCAGTGCCTGCTTACACAGCAGGTTAGGGTCCAGGCTACTGCTGCTATATAGGCAGTGCCTGCTTACACAGCAGGTTAGGTTCCAGGCTACTGCTGCTATATAGGCAGTGCCTGGTTACACAGCAGGTTAGTTTCCAGGCTACTGCTGCTATATAGGCAGTGCCTGCTTACACAGCAGGTTAGGTTCCAGGCTACTGCTGCTATATAGGCAGTGCCTGCTTACACAGCAGGTTAGGTTCCAGGCTACTGCTGCTATATAGGCAGTGCCTGCTTACACAGCAGATTAGGTTCCAGGCTACTGCTGCTATATAGGCAGTGCCTGCTTACACAGCAGGTTAGGTTCCAGGATACTGCTGCTATATAGGCAGTGCCTGCTTACACAGCAGTTTAGGTTCCAGGCTACTGCTGCTATATAGGCAGTGCCTGCTTATACAGCAGGTTAGGGTCCAGGCTACTGATGCTATATAGGCAGTGCCTGCTTACACAGCAGGTTAGGGTCCAGGCTACTGCTGCTATATAGGCAGTGCCTGCTTACACAGCAGGTTAGGGTCCAGGCTACTGCTGCTATATAGGCAGTGCCTGCTTACACAGCAGGTTAGGGTCCAGGCTACTGCTGCTATATAGGCAGTGCCTGCTTACACAGCAGGTTAGGTTCCAGGCTACTGCTGCTATATAGGCAGTGCCCGCTTACACAGCAGGCTAGGGTCCAGGCTACTGCTGCTATATAGGCAGTGCCTGCTTACACAGCAGGTTAGCTTCCAGGCTACTGCTGCTATATAGGCAGTGCCTGCTTACACAGCAGGTTAGTTTCCAGGCTACTGCTGCTATATAGGCAGTGCCTGCTTACACAGCAGGTTAGGTTCCAGGCTACTGCTGCTATATAGGCAGTGCCTGCTTACACAGCAGGTTAGGTTCCAGGCTACTGCTGCTATATAGGCAGTGCCTGCTTACACAGCAGATTAGGTTCCAGGCTACTGCTGCTATATAGGCAGTGCCTGCTTACACAGCAGGTTAGGTTCCAGGATACTGCTGCTATATAGGCAGCGCCTGCTTACACAGCAGTTTAGGTTCCAGGCTACTGCTGCTATATAGGCAGTGCCTGCTTATACAGCAGGTTAGGGTCCAGGCTACTGCTGCTATATAGGCAGTGCCTGCTTACACAGCAGGTTAGGGTCCAGGCTACTGCTGCTATATAGGCAGTGCCTGCTTACACAGCAGGTTAGGGTCCAGGCTACTGCTGCTATATAGGCAGTGCCTGCTTACACAGCAGGTTAGGGTCCAGGCTACTGCTGCTATATAGGCAGTGCCTGCTTACACAGCAGGTTAGGTTCCAGGCTACTGCTGCTATATAGGCAGTGCCCGCTTACACAGCAGGTTAGGGTCCAGGCTACTGCTGCTATATAGGCAGTGCCTGCTTACACAGCAGGTTAGGGTCCAGGCTACTGCTGCTATATAGGCAGTGCCTGCTTACACAGCAGGTTAGGTTCCAGGCTACTGCTGCTATATAGGCAGTGCCTGCTTACACAGCAGGTTAGGTTCCAGGCTACTGCTGCTATATAGGCAGTGCCTGCTTACACAGCAGGTTAGGTTCCAGGCTACTGCTGCTATATAGGCAGTGCCTGCTTACACAGCAGGTTAGGTTCCAGGCTACTGCTGCTATATAGGCAGTGCCTGCTTACACAGCAGGTTAGGTTCCAGGCTACTGCTGCTATATAGGCAGTGCCTGCTTACACAGCAGGTTAGGGTCCAGGCTACTGCTGCTATATAGGCAGTGCCTGCTTACACAGCAGGTTAGGGTCCAGGCTACTGCTGCTATATAGGCAGTGCCTGCTTACACAGCAGGTTAGGGTCCAGGCTACTGCTGCTATATAGGCAGTGCCTGCTTACACAGCAGGTTAGGGTCCAGGCTACTGCTGCTATATAGGCAGTGCCTGCTTACACAGCAGGTTAGGGTCCAGGCTACTGCTGCTATATAGGCAGTGCCTGCTTACACAGCAGGTTAGGGTCCAGGCTACTGCTGCTATATAGGCAGTGCCTGCTTACACAGCAGGTTAGGGTCCAGGCTACTGCTGCTATATAGGCAGTGCCTGCTTACACAGCAGGTTAGGTTCCAGGCTACTGCTGCTATATAGGCAGTGCCTGCTTACACAGCAGGTTAGGTTCCAGGCTACTGCTGCTATATAGGCAGTGCCTGCTTACACAGCAGGTTAGGGTCCAGGCTACTGCTGCTATATAGGCAGTGCCTGCTTACACAGCAGGTTAGGGTCCAGGCTACTGCTGCTATATAGGCAGTGCCTGCTTACACAGCAGGTTAGGTTCCAGGCTACTGCTGCTATATAGGCAGTGCCTGCTTACACAGCAGGTTAGGTTCCAGGCTACTGCTGCTATATAGGCAGTGCCTGCTTACACAGCAGGTTAGGGTCCAGGCTACTGCTGCTATATAGGCAGTGCCTGCTTACACAGCAGGTTAGGGTCCAGGCTACTGCTGCTATATAGGCAGTGCCTGCTTACACAGCAGGTTAGGTTCCAGGATACTGCTGCTATATAGGCAGTGCCTGCTTACACAGCAGGTTAGGTTCCAGGCTACTGCTGCTATATACGCAGTGCCTGCTTACACAGCAGGTTAGGGTCCAGGCTACTGCTACTATATAGGCAGTGCCTGCTTACACAGCAGGTTAGGTTCCAGACTACTGCTGCTATATAGGCAGTGCCCGCTTACACAGCAGGTTAGGGTCCAGGCTACTGCTGCTATATAGGCAGTGCCTGCTTACACAGCAGGTTAGGGTCCAGGCTACTGCTGCTATATAGGCAGTGCCTGCTTACACAGCAGGTTAGGTTCCAGGCTACTGCTGCTATATAGGCAGTGCCTGCTTACACAGCAGGTTAGGTTCCAGGCTACTGCTGCTATATAGGCAGTGCCTGCTTACACAGCAGGTTAGGTTCCAGGATACTGCTGCTATATAGGCAGTGCCTGCTTACACAGCAGTTTAGGTTCCAGGCTACTGCTGCTATATAGGCAGTGCCTGCTTATACAGCAGGTTAGGGTCCAGGCTACTGCTGCTATATAGGCAGTGCCTGCTTACACAGCAGGTTAGGGTCCAGGCTACTGCTGCTATATAGGCAGTGCCTGCTTACACAGCAGGTTAGGGTCCAGGCTACTGCTGCTATATAGGCAGTGCCTGCTTACACAGCAGGTTAGGTTCCAGGCTACTGCTGCTATATAGGCAGTGCCTGCTTACACAGCAGGTTAGGTTCCAGGCTACTGCTGCTATATAGGCAGTGCCTGCTTACACAGCAGGTTAGGTTCCAGGCTACTGCTGCTATATAGGCAGTGCCTGCTTACACAGCAGTTTAGGTTCCAGGCTACTGCTGCTATATAGGCAGTGCCTGCTTATACAGCAGGTTAGGGTCCAGGCTACTGCTGCTATATAGGCAGTGCCTGCTTACACAGCAGGTTAGGGTCCAGGCTACTGCTGCTATATAGGCAGTGCCTGCTTACACAGCAGGTTAGGGTCCAGGCTACTGCTGCTATATAGGCAGTGCCTGCTTACACAGCAGGTTAGGGTCCAGGCTACTGCTGCTATATAGGCAGTGCCTGCTTACACAGCAGGTTAGGTTCCAGGCTACTGCTGCTATATAGGCAGTGCCTGCTTACACAGCAGGTTAGGTTCCAGGCTACTGCTGCTATATAGGCAGTGCCTGCTTACACAGCAGGTTAGGTTCCAGGCTACTGCTGCTATATAGGCAGTGCCTGCTTACACAGCAGGTTAGGTTCCAGGCTACTGCTGCTATATAGGCAGTGCCTGCTTACACAGCAGGTTAGGTTCCAGGATACTGCTGCTATATAGGCAGTGCCTGCTTACACAGCAGTTTAGGTTCCAGGCTACTGCTGCTATATAGGCAGTGCCTGCTTATACAGCAGGTTAGGGTCCAGGCTACTGCTGCTATATAGGCAGTGCCTGCTTACACAGCAGGTTAGGGTCCAGGCTACTGCTGCTATATAGGCAGTGCCTGCTTACACAGCAGGTTAGGGTCCAGGCTACTGCTGCTATATAGGCAGTGCCTGCTTACACAGCAGGTTAGGGTCCAGGCTACTGCTGCTATATAGGCAGTGCCTGCTTACACAGCAGGTTAGGTTCCAGGCTACTGCTGCTATATAGGCAGTGCCCACTTACACAGCAGGTTAGGGTCCAGGCTACTGCTGCTATATAGGCAGTGCCTGCTTACACAGCAGGTTAGGGTCCAGGCTACTGCTGCTATATAGGCAGTGCCTGCTTACACAGCAGGTTAGGTTCCAGGCTACTGCTGCTATATACGCAGTGCCTGCTTACACAGCAGGTTAGGTTCCAGGATACTGCTGCTATATAGGCAGTGCCTGCTTACACAGCAGTTTAGGTTCCAGGCTACTGCTGCTATATAGGCAGTGCCTGCTTATACAGCAGGTTAGGGTCCAGGCTACTGCTGCTATATAGGCAGTGCCTGCTTACACAGCAGGTTAGGGTCCAGGCTACTGCTGCTATATAGGCAGTGCCTGATTACACAGTAGGTTAGGGTCCAGGCTACTGCTGCTATATAGGCAGTGCCTGCTTACACAGCAGGTTAGGGTCCAGGCTACTGCTGCTATATAGGCAGTGCCTGCTTACACAGCAGGTTAGGTTCCAGGCTACTGCTGCTATATAGGCAGTGCCTGCTTACACAGCAGGTTAGGGTCCAGGCTACTGCTGCTATATAGGCAGTGCCTGCTTACACAGCAGGTTAGGGTCCAGGCTACTGCTGCTATATAGGCAGTGCCTGCTTACACAGCAGGTTAGGTTCCAGGATACTGCTGCTATATAGGCAGTGCCTGCTTACACAGCAGGTTAGGTTCCAGGCTACTGCTGCTATATACGCAGTGCCTGCTTACACAGCAGGTTAGGGTCCAGGCTACTGCTGCTATATAGGCAGTGCCTGCTTACACAGCAGGTTAGGTTCCAGACTACTGCTGCTATATAGGCAGTGCCCGCTTACACAGCAGGTTAGGTTCCAGGCTACTGCTGCTATATAGGCAGTGCCTGCTTACACAGCAGGTTAGGGTCCAGGCTACTGCTGCTATATAGGCAGTGCCTGCTTACACAGCAGGTTAGGTTCCAGGCTACTGCTGCTATATAGGCAGTGCCTGCTTACACAGCAGGTTAGGTTCCAGGCTACTGCTGCTATATAGGCAGTGCCTGCTTACACAGCAGGTTAGGTTCCAGGATACTGCTGCTATATAGGCAGTGCCTGCTTACACAGCAGTTTAGGTTCCAGGCTACTGCTGCTATATAGGCAGTGCCTGCTTATACAGCAGGTTAGGGTCCAGGCTACTGCTGCTATATAGGCAGTGCCTGCTTACACAGCAGGTTAGGGTCCAGGCTACTGCTGCTATATAGGCAGTGCCTGCTTACACAGCAGGTTAGGGTCCAGGCTACTGCTGCTATATAGGCAGTGCCTGCTTACACAGCAGGTTAGGTTCCAGGCTACTGCTGCTATATAGGCAGTGCCTGCTTACACAGCAGGTTAGGTTCCAGGCTAGTGCTGCTATATAGGCAGTGCCTGCTTACACAGCAGGTTAGGTTCCAGGCTACTGCTGCTATATAGGCAGTGCCTGCTTACACAGCAGGTTAGGGTCCAGGCTACTGCTGCTATATAGGCAGTGCCTGCTTACACAGCAGGTTAGGTTCCAGGCTACTGCTGCTATATAGGCAGTGCCTGCTTACACAGCAGGTTAGGTTCCAGGCTACTGCTGCTATATAGGCAGTTCCTGCTTACACAGCAGGTTAGGGTCCAGGCTACTGCTGCTATATAGGCAGTGCCTGCTTATACAACAGGTTAGGGTCCAGGCTACTGCTGTTATATAGGCAGTGCCTGCTTATACAGCAGGTTAGGTTCCAGGCTACTGCTGCTATATAGGCAGTGCTTGCTTACACAGCAGATTAGGTTCCAGGCTACTGCTGCTATATAGGCAGTGCCTGCTTACACAGCAGGTTAGGGTCCAGGCTACTGCTGCTATATAGGCAGTGCCTGCTTACACAGCAGGTTAGGGCCCAGGCTACTGCTGCTATATAGGCAGTGCCTGCTTACACAGCAGGTTAGGGTCCAGGCTACTGCTGCTATATAGGCAGTGCCTGCTTACACAGCAGGTTAGGTTCCAGGCTACTGCTGCTATATAGGCAGTGCCCGCTTACACAGCAGGTTAGGGTCCAGGCTACTGCTGCTATATAGGCAGTGCCTGCTTACACAGCAGGTTAGGGTCCAGGCTACTGCTGCTATATAGGCAGTGCCTGCTTACACAGCAGGTTAGGTTCCAGGCTACTGCTGCTATATAGGCAGTGCCTGCTTACACAGCAGGTTAGGTTCCAGGCTACTGCTGCTATATAGGCAGTGCCTGCTTACACAGCAGGTTAGGTTCCAGGATACTGCTGCTATATAGGCAGTGCCTGCTTACACAGCAGTTTAGGTTCCAGGCTACTGCTGCTATATAGGCAGTGCCTGCTTATACAGCAGGTTAGGGTCCAGGCTACTGCTGCTATATAGGCAGTGCCTGCTTACACAGCAGGTTAGGGTCCAGGCTACTGCTGCTATATAGGCAGTGCCTGCTTACACAGTAGGTTAGGGTCCAGGCTACTGCTGCTATATAGGCAGTGCCTGCTTACACAGCAGGTTAGGGTCCAGGCTACTGCTGCTATATAGGCAGTGCCTGCTTACACAGCAGGTTAGGTTCCAGGCTACTGCTGCTATATAGGCAGTGCCTGCTTACACAGCAGGTTAGGGTCCAGGCTACTGCTGCTATATAGGCAGTGCCTGCTTACACAGCAGGTTAGGGTCCAGGCTACTGCTGCTATATAGGCAGTGCCTGCTTACACAGCAGGTTAGGTTCCAGGCTACTGCTGCTATATAGGCAGTGCCTGCTTACACAGCAGGTTAGGTTCCGGGCTACTGCTGCTATATACACAGTGCCTGCTTACACAGCAGGTTAGGGTCCAGGCTACTGCTGCTATATAGGCAGTGCCTGCTTACATAGCAGGTTAGGTTCCAGACTACTGCTGCTATATAGGCAGTGCCTGCTTACACAGCAGGTTAGGGTCCAGGCTACTGTTGCTATATAGGCAGTGCCTGCTTACACAGCAGGTTAGGGTCCAGGCTACTGCTGCTATATAGGCAGTGCCTGCTTACACAGCAGGTTAGGTTCCAGGCTACTGCTGCTATATAGGCAGTGCCTGCTTACACAGCAGGTTAGGTTCCAGGCTACTGCTGCTATATAGGCAGTGCCTGCTTACACAGCAGGTTAGGTTCCAGGATACTGCTGCTATATAGGCAGTGCCTGCTTACACAGCAGTTTAGGTTCCAGGCTACTGCTGCTATATAGGCAGTGCCTGCTTATACAGCAGGTTAGGGTCCAGGCTACTGCTGCTATATAGGCAGTGCCTGCTTACACAGCAGGTTAGGGTCCAGGCTACTGCTGCTATATAGGCAGTGCCTGCTTACACAGCAGGTTAGGGTCCAGGCTACTGCTGCTATATAGGCAGTGCCTGCTTACACAGCAGGTTAGGTTCCAGGCTACTGCTGCTATATAGGCAGTGCCTGCTTACACAGCAGGTTAGGTTCCAGGCTACTGCTGCTATATAGGCAGTGCCTGCTTACACAGCAGGTTAGGTTCCAGGCTACTGCTGCTATATAGGCAGTTCCAGACTACTGCTGCTATATAGGCAGTGCCTGCTTACACAGCAGGTTAGGGTCCAGGCTACTGCTGCTATATAGGCAGTGCCTGCTTACACAGCAGGTTAGGGTCCAGGCTACTGCTGCTATATAGGCAGTGCCTGCTTACACAGCAGGTTAGGTTCCAGGCTACTGCTGCTATATAGGCAGTGCCTGCTTACACAGCAGGTTAGGTTCCAGGCTACTGCTGCTATATAGGCAGTGCCTGCTTACACAGCAGGTTAGGGTCCAGGCTACTGCTGCTATATAGGCAGTGCCTGCTTACACAGCAGGTTAGGGTCCAGGCTACTGCTGCTATATAGGCAGTGCCTGCTTACACAGCAGGTTAGGGTCCAGGCTACTGCTGCTATATAGGCAGTGCCTGCTTACACAGCAGGTTAGGTTCCAGGCTACTGCTGCTATATAGGCAGTGCCTGCTTACACAGCAGGTTAGGGTCCAGGCTACTGCTGCTATATAGGCAGTGCCTGCTTACACAGCAGGTTAGGGTCATGGGCTACTGCTGCTATATAGGCAGTGCCTGCTTACACAGCAGGTTAGGGTCCAGGCTACTGCTGCTATATAGGCAGTGCATGCTTACACAGCAGGTTAGGGTCATGGGCTACTGCTGCTATATAAGCAGTGCCTGCTTACACAGCAGGTTAGGGTCATGGGCTACTGCTGCTATATAGGCAGTGCCTGCTTACACAGCAGGTTAGGGTCATGGGCTACTGCTGCTATATAGGCAGTGCCTGCTTACACAGCAGGTTAGGGTCATGGGCTACTGCTGCTATATAGGCAGTGCCTGCTTACACAGCAGGTTAGGGTCATGGGCTACTGCTGCTATATAGGCAGTGCCTGCTTACACAGCAGGTTAGGGTCGTGGGCTACTGCTGCTATATAGGCAGTGCCTGCTTACACAGCAGGTTAGGGTCATGTGCTACTGCTGCTATATAGGCAGTGCCTGCTTACACAGCAGGTTAGGGTCATGGGCTACTGCTGCTATATAGGCAGTGCCTGCTTACACAGCAGGTTAGGGTCATGGGCTACTGCTGCTATATAGGCAGTGCCTGCTTACACAGCAGGTTAGGGCCCAGGCTACTGCTGCTATATAGGCAGTGCCTGCTTACACAGCAGGTTAGGGTCCAGGATACTGCTGCTATATAGGCAGTGCCTGCTTACACAGCAGGTTAGGGTCCAGGCTACTGCTGCTATATAGGCAGTGCCTGCTTACACAGCAGGTTAGGGTCCAGGCTACTGCTGCTATATAGGCAGTGCCTGCTTACACAGCAGGTTAGGGTCATGGGCTACTGCTGCTATATAAGCAGTGCCTGCTTACACAGCAGGTTAGGGTCGTGGGCTACTGCTGCTATATAGGCAGTGCCTGCTTACACAGCAGGTTAGGGTCATGTGCTACTGCTGCTATATAAGCAGTGCCTGCTTACACAGCAGGTTAGGGTCGTGGGCTACTGCTGTTATATAGGCAGTGCCTGCTTACACAGCAGGTTAGGGTCATGTGCTACTGCTGCTATATAAGCAGTGCCTGCTTACACAGCAGGTTAGGGTCATGGGCTACTGCTGCTATATAGGCAGTGCCTGCTTACACAGCAGGTTAGGGTCATGGGCTACTGCTGCTATATAGGCAGTGCCTGCTTACACAGCAGGTTAGGGTCGTGGGCTACTGCTGCTATATAGGCAGTACCTACTTACACAGCAGGTTAGGGTCATGTGCTACTGCTGCTATATAGGCAGTGCCTGCTTACACAGCAGGTTAGGGTCATGGGCTACTGCTGCTATATAGGCAGTGCCTACTTACACAGCAGGTTAGGGTCATGTGCTACTGCTGCTATATAGGCAGTACCTACTTACACAGCAGGTTAGGGTCATGTGCTACTGCTGCTATATAGGCAGTGCCTGCTTACACAGCAGGTTAGGGTCGTGGGCTACTGCTGCTATATAGGCAGTACCTACTTACACAGCAGGTTAGGGTCATGTGCTACTGCTGCTATATAGGCAGTGCCTGCTTACACAGCAGGTTAGGGTCATGGGCTACTGCTGTAAAGTCAACAATATGGCCCGGCCTTAAAAACGCTCACCTTTTACACACATTACTTACCTTAAAATATTTTCTCCCTTAGCTTATAGTAAATAATGAATATATTTACCTGGAGTTTACCTGGAGAGAATTCCGGGGGTCAACGCCCCCACGGCCCGGTCTGTGACCAGGCCTTCTGGTGGATCAGAGCCTGATCAACCAGGCTGTTACTGCTGGCTGCACGCAATCCAACGTATGAGCCACAGCCCGGCTGGTCTGAATAAATGAAAAATAAGTATAATTAAAAACTGCTGCATTAGCAAAATGCTGTAATTTTTTTTAATAATTCACATTAAGCACTAAACCCATCTGGGTCATTCATCACAAGACGTGATGGTGGGGCCTCGGTCCTCCATCTGCTGGGCGCCTGGCCCTGCTGTAAAGTGGGGCCTGCCCGTAGTTTATTGGAAGGTAGCAGTCAGTTCAAGGGCGACCTTTGATTGCCTGTGCAATATAGTTATTTATCAATACCATTAAGGGTTAACTGGTATTATCAGTTTATTACAAAAAAAAGGCATATATAAGCCATGTGTGATTGCCTCAGATAAGCTGCCATATTTTGGCAAGCCTGATCAAGTCAGATTGAGCCTGATCATGTCTGAGCACGTTGACAACATGAAAAGGATTAGTCTCAAGTGAAATATGGCGTATACATTTGCCTTTGTTTTTCATACCAATGTTTACACATTTATTAACACACATCACCCGCTTCCCACCAAGGCAGGGTGGCCCGAAAAAGAAAAACTTTCATCATTCACTCCATCAGTCTTGCTGGAGGTGTGCTTACACTACAGTTATAAAACTGCAACATTAACACTCCTCCTTCAGAGTGCAGACACTGTACTTCCCATCTCCAGGACTCAAGTCCAGCCTGCCAGTTTTCCTGAATTCCTTCATAAATGTTACCCTGTTCACACTCCAACAGCATGTCAAGTCCTAAAAACTATTTGTCTCCATTCACTCCTTTCTAATACACACATACATGCTTGCTGGAAGTCCAAGCCCCTCACACACTAAACCTTGTTTATCCCCTCTCTCCAACCTTTCCTAGGCTGACGCCTACCCCTCCTTACCTTCCCTACAGATTTATACATTCTCGAAGTCATTCTATTTCGCTCCATTCTCTCTACATGTCCAAACCACTTCAACAACCTCTCCTCAGCCCTCTGGACAATAGTTTTGGTAATCCTGCACCTCCTCCTAATTTCCAAACTACAAAGTCTCTGCATTACAGCCTCTCCTCACTTAACGACATACTCATTTACCAATGCCTTGGACTTACGGCAGGCTCTCTGACCAGTATTTATACCTAAATAATGTGTATTAGAGTTGATGTCCCCCAATTTGTTCATTTCAGTGTACAATACTCTACTGTATAAATGTTTAAAAATATACCAGAATGTTATAAATGGTGCAACGGTGACATTAAAACAATATCAAAGATGGTTGACACAAACCCACTTCCATTATAATATGCTCCTCACTCAGCAATAAATTTGTTTAACGATGTGGTATTAGGACTGGAACTCCATTATTAATTAAGGAGAGGCTGTATATTCACACCACACATTACCCTTAGACACAACATCTCCACTGCCTCCAGCCTTCTCCTTGTTGCAACATTCACCACCCATGTTTCACACCCATTTAAGAGCGTTAGTATAACTATACAGTGGACCCCTGGTTTATGATCAGCTCCCAATGCGACCAATTATGTAAGTGTATTTATGTAAGTGTGTTTGTATATGTATGTTTGGGGGTCTGAAATGGACTAATCTACTTCACAATATTCCTTATGGGAACAAATTCGGTCAGTACTGGCACCTGAACATACTTCTGGAATGAAATAATATCGTAAACCGGGGGTCCACTGTACTCTTACACATTCCCCTCTTTGCTTTCACGGATAAAGTTCTTTGTCTCCACAGACTCCTCAGTGCACCACTAACCTTTTTCCCATTGTAAATTCTATGATTTACCTCATCTTTCATAGGCCCATCTGCTAACACTTCCACTCCTAAATATCTGAATACATTCACCTCCTCCAGACTCCCTCCAATCCCTTTAATCCAAACATTGGTTTTCTTAATAAACTTTATAAACATAACCAATACTGAAAGTTTTGTTAATTACAACATTTTTATTGTTGCCTTAATTGCTAATCATTATATTAATAAAATTTAGTTTAAATTTTTATTATGTTAATGTGTAATGTTGGCTCTTATATGCAAAATGAAAATTGCTCTTCTTAGAGTTCCATGAGATAGATTTCCATAATAATTCAGGGATAATTCAGAATCAACTACAGGTTGACCATCACTAATCCGGAAATCAGTTATCCGGTTCCATCAGTAATCTGACACTAATTTTGGCTAGTATAATTTCAAATTTCATCATTGTACTGCCTCAAATCGTTATACTGACTCCAATTTCAATCTCCTCCACAGCAGCAAGCCAGTGGAGGAGAAAGCAGTAATGAAAATGAGGAAGATGTAGCAGAAAGTGTCTCTATTGATAGGTTAATTAAGTGTATTCTAACCTAACTACTCTGTAATCTGGCAAACTCACTAATCCAGCACATTACATGTCCCAATGATGCCAGATTAGTGATGGCTGACCTGTACCATTACTTCTGTTTCTAATACTTCCACTACCAACCTTACCACTGCCACTGCTTCTTGTTCTTCCTCTCTTGGTCCTGTCCCCCTTGTCTCTATATACTGGCTCCATCGCTCTTTTGTGTTGGTGAAACTTTGTAAATGGTCCAAGTCGGACCCAAACGTAGTCATAAGCTTCTCTCTCCTGTGTGGAAGTTACAGTGGGCCCCCGGCTTACGATATTATTTCATTCCAGAAGTATATTCAGGTGCCATTACTGAACGAATTTGTTCCCATAAGGAATATTGTGAATTAGATTAGTCCATTTCAGACCCCCAAACATACACTTACAAACGCACTTACATAAATACACTTACATAATTGGTCGCATTGGGAGCTGATCATAAAGCGGGGGTCCACTGTATTTGTATAATGACTCTCTTCCAAGAGTCACGTAAGATATATTTCAGTAATAACACAGTATTTATAGATGCTTGTGGGTTACTTCAGAATCAACAACATCGCTCTGAATGTTGACCTGGCACCCACCTTCCTGGACATCGCAGGGATCAAGCCTCCACTCCACATGGATGGTCGCTCACTCTTGCCTGTCCTTACCAACACTCAGGATGATGATTCTCGAGCTGTGCCTTGGAGAGACAGCTTCCTGGTGGAAAGGTAAGCCATTATGTGACTTGATGAAAATGATTTGGAAAACTGACAAGTTGAAATATGAGATACTTATGCAACATTTGGGACTCTTTATTGTGGAAATATTTTGTCAGCCAGTGGCATCTTCAGTCCAATACAGAGGAGAATGGTGGTAAATGAGGAGGAGTCTGAGGTAACCAGTCCCTCAGCCTGGAGTCGATGTGGCTGAGGAACTGATTACGTCAAACTTCTCCTCATTTTCCACCATTCTTTTCTGTATTGAACTGAAGAAGACACTGGC